>NW_027494617.1:0-302945 GCF_021521415.1 Bidens hawaiensis
AAGTTCATATGGCCTGTGGTATTCTGTCTTAACCCTTGATCATGCTAAACATTCATTGCTATATACTATAATGCCTCTCTTAATATTGTTTACTAATACGGTCTTTGGAGGTTATTGTAGAATCTTGATGAATTGAGCATTAGACTTATGCGTTCGTCTAATACTAATTCACATAAATCTTCATATCGAGACATCTAAACCCTATTTAATCAGTTTAGATTTCTCCTTCTTCAAGGCTTTGCCTTGTACATTTCTAATCTAAGTTGTAAGGCTTGTTATAACGTTAATCCCAACCTACATATATGTGAAAGATTTTCTTTTCTACTCAATTATCAGCTACAATATTCATTTTTCCTACGTGGTAACAAATATCACAATTCTAATAATTGAGTAGGTCTTATTCAATGGGCTATCCCATATTGAGTTCATTTCGATTTACAATACCTAGAAAACTCTTATGGTTGGTGTAGTTCGTTTACTTTGTTCTATAAAGAAGGTTTCTTCAAGTCCTAAGAGCAAAAACAACTCCTAGCTCTAAAATTGTGAGTTGTATAGATTATCATTGAGTTATCATAATGCATAGATTATCATCTTTTGTCTTTATGCATAAGCATGCATACAAGACCTAAGTGTAAAACATCACAATCATTACAAATCTATGTGCTCCTTCTGTGATGGCAAGATAGATGCACTACACAATCTTTTCTTAGTAGTTGACAAGCCTCTTCTTATCTTTTTGTTTCAGGCATATTTCTTATCATTTTGGGTTATCGTCATCAAAGGTCATGCTAATCTTGACTATGAATCTCCAATAATTCCCAGCGAGGCCTAAAAATTGTCGCACTTCGGTAGGAAACCTTAGTGTTTCCCAATCCTCAATTGCTTCAATATTTAATACACTTATATATATATATATGTATACCTTTCTTACTGATTATATGTCCAAAACAATGAATTTCCCAAATCTAAAAATCATATTTCTACATTTAACTATTCTCATTTTAGTATAAGTGTTGTTCATGAATTTTCTTGGTTCATGAATAAACATGCTTATATCATCCAGGTAGGATGTGCATGTAACGATTCCGGCAAATCCAGGTATACCCTAGCCGGAATATACTATTTACGTGTCATTTAATACTGATTATATGAGTTATAGTACGTTTATACGAATATATATGGTTCACAGTATGAATTATACTCAATTATATAGTGAATCGTATTGGAATTACAATTAACCAATGAACGATTATTGAAACCCGAACGAATCGGGAATTACATTATAGACGAAGTATATAATGTTTAGTGATATTTACGAGGTATTAATGCTTCGGGATAAGTGAATTATAGCACAGAAAAAGGATTTCGATTTAATGGTACGTCGGTACGCTAAACGAAACCTTTAACACCAAACCAAGCAAGAGACGGTCAATCAAGCCGAAAAAGATGCGTAATTATTAATAAAATGATGTTTTAATGTCATGGGTTAAGTTTTTTTTTTAAAGTTTTTAAATCAGTTTTATATAAATTTTATTTTAACCCGAAAAACAACCAATTTAGGCTCGTTTTAAGCCGAACTACGAGTTTAAACGAGAAACGAACTGAACCAGATTATCCACAACATTATCCGGATTACGGGAATCCGAGTGTGTGGTTAATATTGAAGTGTGGGGGCCCACCCCAACCTCTCACTTGGCCGATCGGCCAAGTTGATAATATCACACAATTTTTTCTTTTCTTTTTATTACAACCCATTCACTCAAGAACAAACTCTCCCATTTTCTCTCAAATCCCTCTCATATCTTTCAAGTTTGCATCCAATTTCATCATATTAACCAAGATATTGGAAGGTATAAGCATGTTATATTGCATAATCTTTGATTTTATTTACTTAGTTTGAGTTATTTTTGCAAGAAACAAAAGGGTTCCAAGTGACATATGGGTGAAAACCCGAGATGGAACCAATCCTTGCACGATCAAGGGATGTATACAAGTTATACAAAGGATCTTGATCCAAGTAATTAGTTAAAAGTGTTTAGAATGAATTTTTACGGTCAAAATAGTTGTTTTGATGTTCTAACCGACACTAGGAAAGAAATGGCTTGATTGTTGGTATAGTTTGCTTGGTGTGGTGTTGTTGTGCTTGTAAGTGTTGTATCTAGCGGCTAGCAAAGGCTAGAAACCGAGATCCTTGTGATCCAAAGCTAGAAAACACAAGATAGTTCGGTTTTCGTGTGTATGAGAAAGTTGGACAGATTTTCGTGTACTTAGAGTCGGATCACGAAATTTCACAGAGATGATCTACACATGAAAATATGAGATCTGTGAATTTTTGGTAATTTTTGGATAAAAGATGAATATTTGGTGAATTTAATGCTCGGTTTTGGCCAAAAATAGTGAAAAATAGCAAAACATGATGAAAAATTCTGGAAAATTTAAGATAAGCTTTTTATCACATATAAAAGTCACCCACAAAATTTGAGCTCAGTTGGAAAAGTCTAAGTAGGCTTTTCGGTGAAACGAGTTCTAGGGCTTTCTAGCTCGGTTTTGGGTGAAAAGGGCTTGAAAAATGAGTTTTAAAATCTGTAAAAATTCCAGAAAGTTATGAGCATGACAAGGATCATCCCAGAAAAATTTGGTATTTTTCTAAAGTGTTTTGGTATTTTTGACATATTTAGTATTTTAATAAGATTTGAAAATAGATAAATATATGTAAATTTACGAAAATAAATCTGGAAAAATTCCAGAAAGTTATGAGGATGACAAGGATCATCCCAGAAAAATTTGGTATTTTTCTAAAGTGTTTTGGTATTTTTGACATATTTAGTATTTTAATAAGATTTGAAAATAGATAAATATATGTAAATTTACGAAAATAAATCTGGAAAAATTCCAGAGAGTTATGAGAATGACAAGGATCATTCCAGAAAAATTTGGGATTTTTCTGAAGTGTTTTGGTATTTTTGATATTTTTAGTGTTTTAATGAGATTTAAAAATAGGTAAATAAATGCAAATATAGGAAAATAAATCTGGAAAATTTTATAAAATGTTCTTTCTGTCAAAATAAGTTTTGAGCAAAATTTCAAGACCCGAGACTAAACGGGTAATTATTTGTGCTAAAATGAACATAAAAACAATTAGTTAAAGCTTAAAACGTGTAAACCGGCAAAGTTCGCATAAGCGAGCTGACTGGTACACGAAAAACTTTAAAATAGACCATTTTCATAAATCTAAGTAAATTAAGTAAAAATAAATCATCCGAAAATAATTCGGATGATTTGGGTAATTTTACCCGATTTTACCGTTTCCGGCACCGAAATACCGGAAACGGGCCCCGCGGCCAAACGGGGGTGTCAAACCGAGCTATAATTTCATCACCTTAACTAAATTGACTGTCAAACTCTAAGTAATGTCAATCTGAGTCCTTAGAAGTGTCACGAGGTTAACATTGTCCCCGAATCGAGTACAGTACTGGGTTAACAATGTTCCCAGATGTACCGATTGCTATGTATTTAAGTTATGGGAATTATATAGTAACGACTAGATATTATATTACAGATCCAGGCACGTAGCTGTTCCTTATATTACTCACCAACTCACAACAAGGTGAGTTTTCACGAGCCCCTTTTAATGAATTGTTTTAATTATATTTTCCCGGGGCGGAAAACATGTCTTATTTAAAGTATTTAAGTACATACCGATCGTATGGAAATACTTGTACATTTATATATATATGGGCTGATGCATAGAATATATAAAATGTTTATAATGTATTATTGTTCTGGGGTAACATAGTTCCCAGGGGTTATTGTTGTTCTGGGGTAACATAGTTCCCAGGGGTTATTATTATTCTGGGGTAACATAGTTCCCAGGGGTTATTGTTGTTCTGGGGTAACATAGTTCCCAGGGGTTATTATTATTCTGGGGTAACATAGTTCCCAGGGGTTATTGTTGTTCTGGGGTAACATAGTTCCCAGGGGTTATTATTATTCTGGGGTAACATAGTTCCCAGGGGTTATTGTTGTTCTGGGGTAACATAGTTCCCAGGGGTTGTTATTGTTCTGGGGTAACATAGTTCCCAGGGGTATTTATTGTTCTGGGGTAACATAGTTCCCAGAAAGATATTGGAAATGTTCTGGGGTAACAAAGTTCCCAGCATGATTATATTGTTAATAAATGATTATTAAAATGATTTGTCAGTGTTTATTTAAATTAGTGAAACTCACCAACTATTCGTAGTTGACCCGTTTTCTTTACATGTTTTCTAGGTATGCCCAAGTTGGATTGATTGATGTTTGCTTAACTATCTGTGCTACCTGTTGGAAGCTTGCTGCTCTTTGTTTTGTAATGAATTTATTAATGTCTTATCGGTAAAATATGTGTGTAACACCTAGACAGTAATGAAACTCGCAACGATGTAATATGTTATAAATTAATGTTGTGGTATTTTCTTTATAAGCAATGCTGTTGATATCAGATGTGTCTGTTGCATCCCGTGTACGTTTCCGCTGCGGTTACGGGGTGTTACAGTGCATATCCTATTCATAAGATTCGGGAACATTGTTACGCAATTGTCAATCCGACCGGTATGACTTTCAAACTTATATTGGCCCAATCGTGTTTCAAAAATGTCTTTAGAAGGTCTTCTTGTATTAATATCTAGTTGGTAAATCGATCTTCGGGTATGGGTCAGGTCCACATTGAAACTAATCAAATAGATCATCAATAATCGATAATGGGTACCGAATTTTAATGGTCAGTTTGTTCAGTTCTAGTTATTAGAGTTGTTTGAATAAATTTTGTTTTTCTAATGACTCCAATCTGTACGGAGGTCTAGATATCGGTGCATCGTCTTGTACAAGATCCAGTCTAACTGGATGTGTCTTGATGGGAATTATCTAGGAAAATCTATGGGGAAAACTTCTACATAATCTTGAGTTGTAGGAATATCTCAAGGTGTAGGGTATGTGTCTTGGTAACAATCATCAATTTGGTATCACACTAATCACCATGGATTGCTAGAGTTTAACCACCGCCGAGTGGTAAAGGTACCAGCCTTTCCGAACCCACGATCTTAGCATGATTTTTGGATAATTAGCCTATGCCTATATTGAGGTTTTCTAATTTGATAGGTATGTATATCAATACATGGGTTATGTGTTTCTATTGGAAGATTATAGTCATGGATAGCTTATAGCGGTTTTTATTTCCTTAAGTAAATTTAATGAATGCCCTTTTATCTAAATCTATTGGTCTTCTGGCAAGAGCAAACCCTAATCGTTTTGAAACCAAACTTAAGTTATCTCTAGTATCGATAAGTACAAGAACTGAAGAAAATAATGGCTATTTACTAGATTCAGTGATAACTTAGTGAATCCTTACGAGCTTCCATGGATCTTCCTCTAGTATTCTAATTTTTGAATTTTGGGACAATCCTTTTATTTAGATGCGCCGCTCATCTATAAAATCAAAACAACCTTGGGTTTGCTTATCGCTAGCTACCGAATTTCTTTTTTACCTAATGTTCAACTCAATGTACATATACTATTGTGTTATAATAGTTTTTGGAATAAAAACAGACACTTTCAATCTTACTCTTCCTAGTGGATTTCAAATAGTAGCTCTATTGCTAGTGTCTTTACTTGCACTATGTCCTTCATTTTGTTGCTTCAATGTATTGTGTGATTTATTGAGCTAATTTTTCAAACAAGGTCGATAACTTAGATCTTCTAATGGCAAGCGTTTGCCTTAATTTGGGTGGTTTATTGTCATTTATATTATTTTTGAATAGCAGAATTAGACAAAGGTCATTATTAATTATTAAAGACGTGCGAATAAATATAGGAAATATTCACAACCCCATAATAATCAATAAATCAACCCAAAATATCATCATGATAATGGAAAATTATCGTACTTGTTTAGTGTTACTAAAATAACTACTAAATAGGTGTGAATACGCATTAACACCAATCACAAGTTTTCAAATTTTCCTTACCAAAATATCTATGCTATAAGATATCTAACTAGAGTAATAAGAGGGAGTTACTAGAAGTCTAAGTATTCCCTAAATAGATTCTAAGAGTTAAAACAACAACAATATCAATAATAGTGTTACGCACCATGAGAATTTGGAGAAATAGGTTTGCATCCTTATCCTCTAATAAGCAACGATTTTAAAGGGATTTAGCGTAGGAAGATGAAATATGGCCTAAGGTTAGTGGAAACTAGGCTCTATGAGTGTGTGTGAATAATTTCTCTAAAAGGAATATTATGATTCACAGAATAGGCACTGGCGCGGTGCACGATTTGTGGCACAACAGAGGTCGTTGGGGGCGGTCCTTCGACCTACTGTTGATGTTGCGGATCTTGATAATAATGTGTGAATTAGGCTTTTGTGACATGTTACATAATCTGTACTAAGTAGTTGCTAGTAAAATATATATTCATATAGATAAAACTTTAAACTTTACAATTATTTATTTATTTATTTACTTATTATTATTTTATTTATTTATTATTTTTAAATAATCATTTAATTGTTTATACCTTTGCTTCGTGAGCAGGGAAAATCGTGTGTTTGAATATAAGGGTTATAGTTTAGAAATTTTTATTCTAAATTTCTAATTCACTATAACCATTGGCTCTGATACCAACTTCTGTCACACCCTAAAAATCTTAATTTAAACAGCGGAAGGCTTTGACCAAGTCTTTCGGGTGGTGACAAATGTTATTTCAGCTAATCACATTTAACAATAGATTTCTAATGAAAGTTGAACTTTACTTAACCATCAGAGTTATTACACGTGTCATATTACATGATTTGTATTCAAATTTCAAATTCAGCATAAAGTCAACAATTTTCATTCAAACACACGTCATTATTTTCCCGCGCTCTTCACGAAGCTTCAACACTTCACTTATTTACTTGAAAAGCATATTAAAAGAAACATCAAAACGAATGTTGGTGAGTTCTCTTTATTCGAAAACAGTCAATGTATATTAACTTATATATATATATATATATGTATATATATATATATGTATATATATATATATGTATATATATATATATGTATATATATATATATATATATATATATTACAGCGAGAAGTGCGAGAAATGAAGGTATAACTCCATTAATCCCTAATTTCACTCCCTTTCATATGATGTTACATACATATATGTAGGTTGGTTGTATTTATGTCTTAATTACACATTCAAACCTACCTACAAACATATAAATGTACTGAGCCACATTCAAACCTATGTACCTACACACATACAAACATACGTACCTACACACATACATATGAACCCACACAACGCACCTACACATAAGAAAGGGAGTAAAATTAGGGATTAATGGAGTTACACCTTCATCTCTCGCTGTAAAAAAAACTTCTAAAATGATCCAATACCTATATATATATATATCTTGAAATAATAGTAAACAATACTTTATCAATTTATCGAGAAACATAATAAACGAGTACTTATAATTCTCACCATACAATGGCTCAACGACCATTCTTTTCATAATCTACTACCATAAGAAACGGCGGTAATCTTTTCCTACTGTTCTTTTAACATGGTAATTATATTGCCGTAAAAAACGAAGCATTTTATCATTTAAACAAATCGTACTGTTGTAGACAAGCAAAGAATACTAGTGTATGGCTATCAAAACTTATAACTCGATACCTACCATAGTCAAAATATTGTCACTTTTAACCTAACGTGATTGGAAGTGGGGGGCGTTACCCAATAATTAATAACGTGATTGAACACACAGATTCGAGCTTCAATCAATAGGAATTCGTCATATTGATTAGATCTAGGGTCTAATTATATGTATACGTTATGTGTTAGGTAGTGATCGATAGTATTAAGTGAAGTGTTGAGTGGACAAATTCGCAGAGCAATAGCAGGAGAAATAATAACAACAACTCTTAAATTACTTAAGGCATGAACATCCTTATATAGAAGACGAGATGCCATTCGTTACATATCCCGTAACGAATGGCCTTCATTCGTCTTTCTTTACATTCGTTAATTTATGGTATAGCGAATGATTCATTCGCTGTACCCCATTCGTCACATTCCATTACGAATGGATCTAATACAGAACGACTAAGGTCCATTTGTTAAACATCCTTAACGAATGGACAATTACATATAACGATTAAGGTTCATTCGTTAAACAACCTTAACGAATGAACCATAATTAATAACGAATGGGCTTATTCGTTAAACATCCTTAACGAATGAGCCTTACATAATGAATAGATTATAATTACATAAAAGCCATTTAACATAAATATAATAATAAATTACATACGACAATTACAAAGACTCGAGACGAAAAAATCGTGCAATAACAAACACCCCATCGTCATGAGCTCTTTGTCTTTAAATTACTAGAATCTTGAAGTCTTCCAATCCCGACAACTATGAATCCCGAACGTATGACACACACACACAACGCGTTGGAATTGTATAGCTCGATTATAGTTTTCTTGTCGTTCAAATAAAATCTTGTTCTCGAACAATACGTCGTTGTCAGTCTCGGATAAATTAACAAGCCACATCAGATCAATGACTCGTATGAAGCTGGTCCTCAAGCCCTTTCCCAGCACAATGACCGCCTCTCCAGTTCGATTATCGTAGTACCAACGATTGAACGATAGGTGAAGATTTTGCGGGAACGTCTTCACCGGTACACGTTTCATTGTCTTAGGCGGTTTAACTTTATGGACAAGTTTCCTCCAACCCGTATGAGGATCAATTTCATTAATGTACTTACGGGTTGGGACTTGTGGCTTAAAGAATTTAAAACCATGGTTGATCTCGAAAAGCAGTGGTGGTGAAACTATTCTGCTCGTCGATCTCCACCACGATTAATAAATGGCCAACAGGAGAATGTCCAAACATCCCACCTCGGCAGTGAGAGAACGTCAGTTATATATTGTAAATACTGAACATCGTTCTCCCACTTAATACTGCATACTTTCAACTCTGAATCGTACGACCAAGACACAATATCACCTTTAACTGTTTGCACGACTTTAAATGTAGTTTTCTGATTGGCTTTGGCTCGTGCGACAGCATCCCGTTGTTGTTCTTGATCGACATACCTGTAGGTTTCGATGATCTTTGTTGTTCGAGCCTTGTTGCGATCCTTGAACCAATTCACAATGCCAGAAACAGATGGATTTGACTCATGCATCTTTTCTTTCTTCTTTGTAGTCTTCTCCAGATGATCTTCAGCAGCTTTAACATAATCTTCAGTAAATGAGGGAATACCCTGTTCAACATTTGAAGGATGATACAGATCAGGATATTCCTCTGTTGTGACATCTACCATCTCAATCTCCTCATCCTCATAGATAAATGGCGTATTCCCGTGTGGAATACTCGCATCAAGTAAAACCTCATCATCATGATAACTTCCACGTCCTCCTCAGCCTCTAATGCGTCTAACTCTTCATCGTCCAGCTTTAATAACAATGAAATTCGTTCCCGAGTTAGGGCATGAACGACGACTTGTCCTTCTTCGATCTCATCCGCGTTGGCAGTGCTCAACACCACCCCTTTTTCAAAATCCATAAATAACACGGTGTTGGCTTTGATTGAATCAATATGTTGAACGTTTGTCGAGTCCTAATAAACAACTAATTTCCTTTCATTGCCTTCACCACTACCACCACTCATACCAGCACCAGAAGATGAGCCGTGAGCTTGTTTCGGCTCACTTCCACCAGCACACGGATCCTTGTCATCATCATCATTCTTCAGCTTCTTTAAAGCGTCATCCTTACATGTTAACTGAAGAATGAGATATTCCTGTTCCTTGAACTTCACCCCCTGAGCTGATACAATCTCACGCATATCTTTATTCTCTTTTTGGCAATACGAGATGTATCCCATCAGACGACGTTGGTTTGTTATCAACTGCTCCTGAGCTTGACGATCAGCCGCCATTTGATTCTCGTATTAAGTGAATCAAACTCAAGAGCATATCCATTGGATGGTTCGGGTGCAGAGCATGAAAGTTTGGAGGAACTGGTTGCACCGGAACTTGAGGACGAGTAATTCTCATAAAAGAGACGTCCAAGGGTTGTGTAGGCCTCGTATTCGGTGTGGGAGAAACCACCGTTGATGTAGCAGAAGGCCATGGCATCGGAGATAGTACAGAATGAGGAATTCGCCAAGCCTTGGATCTTATGTAATGGTCGTTGTCAAAGTAAGTGTCGGGGTGCTAGTAGTAAGCGGCACCACCGGCCTTTGTGGTACAAGCGACCTAGGCACTTGTGGACCTATTTCCACACCTGAACCATACCTCACACGAAGTTTGGGCGGTTGATCTTGAGCTATCGCTTTGCCCTTTGACTTTCGTTGAGCAGTCTGTGAACTTGCTACCTCAACGTTAGCACGTTGTCCATCACCACCATCATCACCATCATTCCCACCTGGTCTTCTTCACATTCCGAATCTGAGTAATCTTGAATCCAACGATCATTAGAAGGAAATTCATATGCTAGATTCGCTAAGTGACCAATCAAACGTTTGGTTCTTGGACAATCTTCTGGTTCTTTGTTTCGCTAGGTTTTCATCCTCTTCATGGTATCGACATTCATGTGTTCCAACTTTAACACATCATTCTCCAATGACTTGTAACATCCTGAAATTTACATATTTAATAAAAGAGAGTCGCGTTTATTTGTTGGGCATAAATAATTAATTAGTATTAGCAAAAAAAAAAAGATCATGGACTTAGATTAATCAAGATGGGATTATGAATAAGATGGGCTTAGGGTCCATGGGCCTTAGTAGTATAAATACTCCCTTAAACCACCCTAAAACCCTAAACCCTCATTTCTTTCCATCTTATTCTCTACACACTCAAAACACACACCTACACAATCCTACACATGGCCACGCGAGAGAGAGAGAGAGAGAGAGAGAGAGAGAGAGAGAGAGAGAGAGGCGAGATCCAAGCCAAACCAACGTCGATTCTTGATAGATCCTCGTAATACAAGATAGATACAAGACCTAAAGTTCATAAACAAGTTAAACCGTAACCTTAAAACACGTAAAGGTATGTCTTTTACCTTTAAACTTTACGTTTCTATGAATGGTTAGCCTTGAAACTTGAACCTAGAGTAGATCGGGGTAAAATGAGATTTAAAGTAGCAAACTTGATGTTAAAAACGAACCTAACGAACTTATAACCATGATCGGGTGGTTTAAAATGAACCCTAGATCTAGTATTGAACGTTTAAGGTTAAAGGTCCAAACTTTATAAGTTTTCGGGTCGCATTTTATCCAAAAATGGCCATGGGAACGTTACATGAATTATTAACATCGTATCAAAGGATTTCGTGTTGGAACCGAGATGTTTATGGGGTTAAAATCATACCCGTAGCTGCTGCTGGGTAACCTCGCTTACTGGGTAAGTTCGCCACCGATTAACTTCGTTGGTTAAGATCGCTACTGATTAACTTCGCTGGTTAAGTTTGATACTAGTTAACTTCGCTGGTTAAGTTCGCTACTAATTAACTTCGGTGGTTAAGTTCGCTTACAATTATGTTCGCTTACATTTATTACCGCTTGCGAATACAGGAGAGTTAAAATAATAATTTAAAATCCTAATGAAAAATACGTTAAGACAGCTTAACCCCAGCCAGGGGCTCTGCCCCTTGGACCCCGCTAGGGGCCGCCGCCCCCTAGAACCCCGCTTCCAGGGGCGCTACCCCTGAACCCCCGTTCTTTGAGCGTATTAACTAAACTAGAAATACATTATGGCTAGGGCTTAAATATTGATACGAGTAATTAATGTACAGTCAGCCGAGCTCAATTAAGGAAAGGAATAAATGGAGAACGAAGCAGGATTCAGGTGAGTTTCTAGTCCCATTTCCTTGTTATGTTTTCGGGGCTATGCTCTATGTGACAGTTAATACACTTACCTTAAATGGTAAGTGTATGCCATGTATGACATATGTGACAAATACGATTGATTGCTTGACGGTGCGTGAATGATCTTCGGATATTGCATGTACCGTCAGGTGGTAGTTAAAGATATGATTGATATATATGATGAATGATGTATGTATGTGATGCTAATAACTTGTCGATACGTGAACGATCTTCGGATATTGCATGTATTGCCAAGATTAGTGATGATTTCCTTATATGGATATTAGATAATAACTTATACATAGAGTTCCCTATACGGATAATATACATAGTGTTCCTTTAATGGAAAGTATAGTGTTCCTTAAATGGAAAGCATCGTGTTCCTATAATGGAAAGTGTAGTGTTCCTTAAATGGAAATCATAGTGTTCCTTACATGGAAAGCATAGAGTTCCTCTATGGAAATACATAGGATGTTCCTTCTATGGAAGTATGTAGAGTGTCCTTCTATGGAGAATTTATACAGAGTGTCCTCTTATGGAAAATATATAGCATGGGTAATAGCCATGGTCCTTTTAATAAATATTATGTGATGTTCCTCTTATGGATATTTATAAGGGTTACAGTATTAATATGTGTCTTTGGATACGTGTAGAAGTATATAAGAATAAATTGTATGTTGCCTGATTAACTAGAACTCACTCAGCATAGCTGACTTTTAGTATGCACGCAGGTGATTTGACCAAAGAGCTAGTATGAGGATGGCACATGGCATGGATTGAACGGCTGGTATCTGAAGACGGAAGAAATGGTCTTTAAAATATGATGTTTTAAGTTGGTTTTAAAGAAAGGATTTAATGTTTAGTAACAAACGATTGATGTTTTATATTCCGCGAAAAGTTTTAATAAACTCTGATTTGTAGAACTATGTTTATGAGTAACTCCAACGCTAAAGTAGGGCTACCGGGAACGGGGCGTTACATGACTGATCGATCACCAAATCAGGAATATCCTGAATAATCAGCTGGATAAAGTGTGGATACATCAAGAAATTACTGCGACAATTCTTGATCAAGCAGTTCTCTTTGAGATGATAGAATATAAGCTTTGAAAAATTGAAGGGCCTTTTCAAAATAAGAGCTATGAATGCCGATTGTAGCATAATCCGACACTCTTCGAATCCACCATTTTGCTCCCCAAGGCAATGTATAAGAACGTGTAGTAGGTACTTGTATGGCTCGCACAAGTACACCTTGTTATACTGGTTACGATCGTGGGCACCTGAATAAAATATTCGTTGAAATAACCCACGAATCACGTCCTGTCAAACTCATATGGATTGTCCATGTTGTTCACAAATCTAAGCACACGTCGGATAACACCAGGAGAGATAATGATCGGCTTTTTGTTGAACTTGGCGACAATGTGATTCTCGGACTCTGTGTAACGTGCCGAATTCCAGAAAGGAAGAATAACGCTGAAGTGGATCAGTACGTTAGCTGTAATGGCATAGTGAATCCGAGATTGTTGTAAGAATTCTATAATATCTACGAATACGTCCTGATCGGCGAAGTTATCTTGAACAAAATCACATATATTGTGCTATTTGTCAAAAGGCAGGAGCGGGATCTCATGAACTTGTTGTTGCTAGACTTGCTGTTGATCAACAACTAGAGCCTCTTGTGCAATTTCACCTGCCATTTATGAAAATACATAAACCCAAGAATTAGTAAAAACTAACATTAACAATTAAAAGTTTAAGTTTGAAAATAATTGATAAGTGTCATTAGATATTCTTCAAATGTTAGTTTATTCGTTATGACGAATGAGATCATTAGTTATAACGTATGAAATGATTCGTTATGATAAAGATAGCGAATGATTGATAACGAATCAATCATGATTGATTGATGAATTAATCATGACGAATGTGAGTTCATTCGTTATCAGAACAAACGAATGAACTGGTTCGTTATTTAATCTTAACGAATAGATCCCCGAATGGATCTAAAGCACAAATGAATGTCCATGCGTTGTCTGTAACGAATGAGCACAATGATAATTAACTTTGACCCCAACTAGTCAAAGTCAAAAGTGATTATGAACACTGACGGTCAACATGCAATTGAAAATTCAATTAGGCTATGTATGACAATGTATCAGCATAAGTTAAACACATGAACTCGCAATGATGTCGATAATCCATTCGACACAACCATTTAGGTTAATACTCATTAGAACAATAGTTTTTGTTCATAAGTTAAAGCCGATGCAAGAACTGATTAATTGACCAATGATTCGTCCATGGTTTTTGACGGATTTTATTACATTGTGATCGCCATTACCTCACGAATATGAAACAATGATCAGAACGTGATATAGTGAAGGTCGAGATTCTGAGAAAATTTTGCAAGAGTTTGCCTAGGTTTTTGTGAATATCAAGATAAACGAATGAGTGATTCGTTCATCTACTGTTTAATAAATATCAAAGCCTTGCACACTTCCCAAGACAAACGAATAAGACCATTCGTTAATTCAAAATTAACGAATGAGACATATTCATTTATTCATTCGTTATCTCCGTTAGCGAATGAATGATAAATAACGAATCAACTCATATTCGTTCTTAATTCGTTATAAATACTAATGACGAATGGGGTCATTCGTTATGAATGTAGCGAAAGCGAATGATGATAACGAATGGACTGATTATTTATCCAAATTAACATATAATTGACCCTCATTCGTTATCCATATTGATAGCGAATGGACTCTATTCGTTATGACTTCTCATAGCGAATAGGTATTAAATAACCCATTTAAAATGAAAAATGTCATTTTAAATCACAAGTATTAAATAATGCATCGAAACTCATGTCCCGATGAACTTTACCTTAAAAATCTTACCATTCGAAGTAAGATGCAATACCTTAACGTGCTTTGCATTCAAAACACATAACTTAAACAAATTAACTTAAATCAAATTATTTAATTATGAATTAAATAAAACTGAGAAATCTTTTTGGTATTTTCTTTTCAAAAATGTATCCTTTAGCTCAAAAACCAAAAATTAATCAGACAATAAAAATAGAAAAACAAAATATTTTTTTTGAATTTTTGAATATTTTTTAAATAAGAAGACAAAATAAAACATAAGCAAGCATCAAAACTATTTTACGAAAGCAGTATATATATTTTTGTGAGTTAAGCAGAGAATCATATTGACCAAATTGCTCTTCCATCATAGTTTTATATTTCAGTGCTATTATGACTGGCGTTAAGTTGGTCATTGATATTGTTGTCCACTTAAATCTTATTACAAGCCTTCGTGTATTTTTATGGTATGATTTATTTTTTTTTCAATTTGAGCAAAGAAAATCAGAAACTATCAGCCTCTAATCTCGGTTCAGGCTTAGTTTGACTTTTACCATATCACCCCAACTTGACTTAAACCATTATGCTGCTGATCAAAATTTTACTTTTTATAGATTTTCTATAGAGTTGAAAGCAATCAAAGCTCATAATCCCCACCACAAGTTATACCCCCCTTATCAAGCAATACACCAAGCTTCCTTTACTGTGAATGTGTATGCACGAGTTCGTCTGTCAGCTTACAGACATTTTATCCCCTAGGGTCCAATTGTTACTGGTATTGAGACGCGAGCGAGTGAGGAACAATGTATGACTAACAGCAGATTTTGATCAAGTCAGTAATGAGTTTGTAAAATGTACAACATTGATCAAGTTTAATGACTTTGGGCTTGCTCTAAAAGCCTTTTGAAATATTCATGTTTATGAATACCCAGATAATTAAGCCGCATAAAGACTCACAGTGTCCGGAAACCGAATGCATCCCATCAATACAAGGTTTGAGTCCATAAGATCATACATCGTTGGAGCGTTAACCATAAACCAATTGCATTTTATTTTGAATTTTTGTTTTTAGTGATCAGACAAACATAAGGCTTGAGTATGACAGGCTATTACATTTCTGCCTTCATTACCAAGATTTTTGGAAGAGACTAAAACCTCTTTCAATTTGTCAGTTATTGATGTTTATATCACATGCTTTACCTTAATAGCTTTTTTAAGACCTATCAATGCATCAATGCAATTAAGCACACAGTCTTTTAAACGTATTTCTTTCTGGATATTGGACCAGATGATCAATGTACTATCATTTTCTCTTTATGCATCAAAACTCATTTTTGAGGAGCATATAAACTCAGTCGCCCAGTCACTTTCAGTTTATCGATAAATGACTATCCTATAAATCTACATGTTGTGAAAGCTTGAGATATCAGATCTAGAGTTTAATAAACGATTTAACGGATCTAGTTCATCATTACTCTTATAGATTATCAATTATATATATATATATATATACATATATAGATTAATATGTGAAGCTTTGATTGAGAGGATAAACACACAGAATCAATAAGGTTAACTCAAAACTTAAATTAATCAGTGGAGGAACCCACTATATACAGAAGACAGGTCTAGTTCATTACACATTCCGTAACGAACTAGACTCCTGCATCGTTACATTACATTAAATAATAAACAATAACGAACTGCCTCCTGATTCGTTAAATATCCCTAACGAATCAGGAGAAACTTAACATAAGGTCTAGTTCGTAAAACATCCTTAACGAACTAGACTGTTCCTCTAACGAACAAACTTAACTTAATATAAATAACTTTTACATTAATTAACGATAAATACAAAACGATAATTACAAAGACTCGAGATGAAAAACGTGTACTACCAGACACCCCCTCATCTTGAATTCTTTGTCTTTAAATTACTTGAATCGTTTGGTCTACCAATATCTGCAGCTGTGAATACCATTTTCATTACACACACGAACAATGCGGTGAAATTGCATTGCTCGGTCATAGTCCTCACGACGCTCATTTAATATCTTATTCTTGAATAGCACGTCATTGTTGGTCTCTGTCAAGTTCACGAGCCACATCGGATCAATGATCTTTATCATCTCAGTCTTTAAGCCTTTACCCAACACAATAGCGGCCTCGCCAGTTCGGCTGTCATAATACCAGCGGTTGAAAGATAAATACATGTGTTGATTCAGCGTCTTCACCGGTACACGCTTCATTGTTTTTGGCGGCTTTACCTTAAGTACCAACTTCCTCCAACCTGTCCTTGGATCAATCTCATCGATACGCTTACGGGTTGGAATATGAGATTTAAAGAACTTAAACCCGTGATTGACTTCGAAAAGCAGATGCTTATGAAACCATTCTGCATGTCGACTTCTCCCACGGTTTATAAAAGGACGGCACGCCAGAGTCCGTACGTCCCATCTGGGTAACGAAAGAACGTCAGTAATCTTCTCATAATACTGAACGCCTTTCTCCCATTTTATAATACAAACATTCAAATCAGAATCAAAGAGCCACGAAATAATATCACCTTTAACTTTAGATACAGATTTGAAGGATGTCATCTGATTTGCTTGAGCGCGAGCGACAGCTTCAACTTTATGCTCTTTATCCACATACCGGTATGCCTCAATAATCTTACGAGATTTCTGGTTTCGATACCCAAACCATCTCTGAATATCAGCAACAGTCGGATCTCGTATCGAATCAAATCTTGTATCAACTACGCTTTTTCCCTTTGAAACCCTCTTTGAATGATCTTCGGCTGCTTTGACGGTTTCTTCAGTAAATATAGGAGCACCCTGATTAACATTAGTGTGTTGAAATAAATCAGGGTATTCCTCAGCAGTCATGTCCTCAATCTCCGCCTCCTCATCCTCATAAATAAAAGACGTGTTGATATGAATTGTTGGATCATTCAAGATCTCTTCATCGTTTTCAACCTCCACATCAGACTCTGCTTCTAACACGGTTAATTCATCATCATTTAGACCCAGCAGTATGGAAATCTGCTCTCGTGTTAGAGACTTCTCAACAAACTGTCATGCCTCAATCTCATCCGTATTCACAATACTTCTAACCACCCCCGTACCATCAACAAAGATGACAGTATCAGCCTTGATCATCTCATTGGGTTTAGCGGCCGTATAATCACGATAAACAATTATCTGCTTTCCCGAATCACCGACAGCACTAGTACCAGCACTAGAGGACGAGCCGTGAGTTTGTTTAGGCTCACTTCCTCTAGCACCCGAAGCATCTAGATCTTCATCATCTTTCTTGAGCTTCTTAAGTGCATCATCCTTGCATGTCAGCTGCAAGATAAGATCCTCTTGCTCTTTGATTTTCAACCCTAAGACTTAACAATCTCACGAAGATCTTTCGTTTCTTTCTGGAAGTAGGAGATGTAGCCCATCATCTTTCATTGATTCTCCATCATACGTTCTTGAGTCATTCGGTCAGCAAACATTTGGTTTTCATACAAATGAAGTAAACTCAAGACCATGTTCATCATTTGATCATGTGACAAATCAAGAAACGAAGCTGGGATTGGTTGAACAGGACCTTGAGGTCGGTTAAGCCTCAGAGATGAAAAGTCCATCGGTTGGGGAGGCATCATCGTCGGTGTTGGAGAAACCACCGATGTAACAGTTGTAGGTCTTGGTAATGTTGATAAAACAGATTAAGGAATCATACCAAGCCTAGGATCCGAAGTAAGCGTGGTCGTCAAAGTTAATTCCGGGGTCCTAGTAGTAAGCGGCACCGCCGGTCTTTGAGGAATGGACAACCTTGGAGGTTGAACTCCAAATGAGATGCCAACACCAGCCGACACACATCTCTTAGACGACCCTTCACCAACTAACTCTTTCCCTTACCTTTTACGTTGAGCAGCTACAGCAACAGCTAAAGCAGCCTCAACCGCAGCTTGTTGTTGAGCTGGAGCGTCACCATTACCACCATAATCATCATTATCATCACCCTTGTTCCCACCTGCTCCTTCCTCACGCTCTAAATCTGAGTCATCGTGGATCCAGCGATCATCGGGAGGACATACATAATCTGGATTCAGCAGCTGACCAATCAATCTTTGGTCCGGGGAGGATCTTTCCTATAAACCTTCATCCTCCGTACTGTATCAGCAGTCATATGATCAAGCCGTAACACATCATCTACTAACGCTTGATCAATCACCAAATTTGGAATCAAATCTTGAATGATAAACTGAAGGAATCGTGGATACATCAGGAACTTCTTACGTTGAATCACCGTAAGGCATTGTTCCTTTAGGTGATAGAAGAGAAGTTGAATGGCTTGTTCAGTATCAAAGCGACAAATGTTGATTGTAACATAATCCGACATTCGTCGAAGCCACCTTTACGTCCTCCTGGGCAATGGATTAATACGTGCAATAAATACTTGTAAGTGGGACATAATCCATTCTTGTTATACATAGAAGCTTCAAGGTCACCACCATAGAATATTCGACGAAATAGACCCCTGATCAATCCTTTGTCAAACTCACAAAGATTATCAATAGTGTCTCCAAATCTAGCACCGTCGAATAACATCAGTGTCAACAGTAATAGGTGTTCGATTGGTCGTAGCCTCAATGTGGTTGTCGGCTTCAACCTACCTAGCAGTGTTCCAAAACTGACGTATAATACTGAAGTAGACTTTCGTTCGTGCAGTCACAGCATAGTGAATAGCCGAGCGTTTAATAAACGTCAATATATCTCCAAATACGTCTTCATCTGCAAAATTCGTACCGACAAAAGCACAAATGTTATGCTTTTTGTCGTACGGAAGCAATGGTAAGTTTTGTTGCTGCTGTTGTTGTTGTTGCTGTTGTTGTGGATCTGCAACCGGAGGATCTTGATCCATATTATCGGTCATTGCACTATATAAATATAAATAAACCTGAGAATCAGTGACAAAGAATAACAATAATAACACTTATAACCTATAATTAAAAAATTAAAATTTGACACATTTATAACTCTTTAATATTAAAATAATTTAAAATGTCATTTGTTAAAATTCTAATTCGTTATAACGAGTTGGTGATTCGTTATGACAAATTACTGCTTCGCTATCAAGTAAATAATGAACGAATCAGGTCTAACGAATCAAATAATAAAAGTTAACGAATTATAGTTTAATTCGTCAGAAATAACGAATGATCATCTGATTCGTTATAAATAATGATTCGTTATCCTGATTCATGTGATTTGTATAACGAATTGGACACGAATGAGTTCCAATTCATTACACTATAACGAATGGCCCTTAAAGCTTAATGTTTAACTAATTTGGTCAAGGTCAAAATTACCAAGAACAAGAAAAGTCAAAGTTGCAATTCAGAAACCAATACAGCCATAATCAACAATATAAAACCAAATCAATGATCAAAAGGATCTCAGAATCACATCGGGATTAGAATAGTATTGGTCTGTTGTCCCAAAACGTGGTATAAATAAGTTAAATTAAGGGTTTACCACATGCATAAAACCCGATAACAAAATCAAACAATTAACCATTCAAACAGTTATCAAATATGACGTAAATCATCACGTTATGATCATGTTTACCTTGTGAATAAGAATATATAATCAAAACACGATATAACGATGATCAAAGAATTTGAAAAATTTTGCCAGAGTAGCAGTAAGGATGGGAAGAAGAGAGTGAATAGTGAAGACGAACCGCCTTCACTAATCCCTATATAGTCTGACACGTCACAGTTTTCAATGTAACGAATCATTTGATTCGTTTGAATTTTGAAATAACGAATCAGGTGATTCGTTATCATTTATGCACACGTAGCATAACGAATTAGAGTCATTTCGTTAAAGTTTAAGACAAAACAATAATGAATTAGCTTTAATTCGTGTTTGATTTGTTAAGTTATATTTAACGAATTAAAAGTCATTCGTTACAGAGTTGCGGAAGCAAATTAAGTTAACGAATCAGAATCCAATTCGTTATGAATGGCTTTGATTCGTAATACATGACTAACGAATTACACTTATATAACTTTAACTTAAATAATTAAACAAATTAAATAAAGAAATAATTAAATATTGATACCAATTGTATTAACTTAAATAAATCAACGAGATCCCGTATCTCGATGATCAAATACCTTATCGTGTTTTACGCTTTGAAACACATAACTTAAAAAGAATTAAATAATATGTAAAACGAAAAAGCAAAATCTTTTTGGTATTTTAGAACTTTTAATGTAAAATATTTACAAGAAATATCCAAAAATAAAAACATAGAACAGAAAATGTTTTTGTGTTTTTGCATAATTTTTCAAAAGTAGTACATATTTTTGAATTTTGTTGAGTTTGAGCAGAGAATCATATTGACTAGATTGCCCTTCCGTCACAGTTTTATATTTCAGTGGTATTGTGATTGGTGTTAAGTCGATCATTGATATTGTTGTCCACTTAAATCTTATAACAAACCTTCAAGTGTTTTTGTGATATGATTAATGGTTCAATTAGCACACAGAATATCAGAAACTATCAGCCTCTAATCTCGGTTCAAGCTTAATTAGATTTTTGCCATATGACCCTAATTTGATTTAAACCATTATAGTGTCGATCAAAATTTGAATTTGAAGAATTTTTTAGCAATGCATCAAGTTTCTTTTACCGTGAGTGAGTATGCACGAGTCCATCTGTCGGCTTACATACATTGTATCCCCTGGGGTCCGTTTCTTATTGGTATTGAGACGCGCACAAGGGAGGAACAATTGTATGACTAACAGTGGATTTTGATCAAGTCAGTAGTTTAAATTGTACGAAGTACAGCAGTGATCAAGTTTAATGACTTTGGGTTTACTCTAAAAGCGAGTGAAATATTCATGCATATGAATACCCAGATGGTTAAGCCGCATAAACACTCACAGTGTTCAAAACCCTAACGCTTGTTATTTGATTTATTTTATTTTTGGGTGATCAAACAACTATAAGGCTTGAGTATGACAGGTTATTACATTTCTGCTATCCTCATCGAGATTTTTGCTAGAGACTAACACCTCTTTCAGTTTGGCATAATAGCTTGTTTAAGACCTACCAATGCACCAATGCAATTAAGCACTCAGTCTTTTAAGCTTATTTCTTACTGGATTTAGGGTCAAACAATCAATGTACTATCATTTTCTCTTTTTGCTTCTAAAACTCAAAATTTTGAGGAGCATAAAATATAAATTCAATCGCCCTAGTCACTTTCAGTCTATAGATTAATGGCTATCATATCAATCTACAAGTAGATGACCAATACATGCAAGCATGTTCCATAAACTTAAATAATTACCGACATAGTTTTCAGCGAAAGTATAAAGTAAAAGCGCATAACAAACGCCCCAAAAACTTTCCATTATCAGGTAAATGGCTATCCCGAACATTTACAAGTAAAAATCAGGACAAAACATGTACAAGTATATGCCCTTCAAATGTAGGTAATTGACATAATTTTCAGCGAATGTATGCAAAAAAATTTTTTTATTTCCTCTTTACATACCTAAAACACAATCTTTTTGTCTTTTTCATTTTTCTTATAAATAAAATAAAACTTCACAATCTTTTGGGATTTTCAGATTTTTCTATAAAAACTGAAAACACAAACTTTTTGATTTTTTTAAGATTTTAAAATGTTTTTGGATTTTAAAAATTTTAAAGAAAAACATTAAAGACAAGAAAACACAATATTTTTGATTTTTCAAATTTTTTAATGTTTTTGGGTTTTATTTATAAAAACAAAAAGCACAATATTTTTGTATTTTCTATTTTTCACCACCTAAAATCCAAAACCAAATAAAAGTTAAAAGAAAAATAAACCGAAAATAAAGATAATCATCCTTGTTTCAGGATCTCAGCAAGAGTTTTTAATCGATTTAAACCAAGCAGAAAATTAAAACACGTTTTGTAATATGCTTTGGTAAATATATCGGTTTTTGAAAATCGGTATGTACTTTCTCAAGGTCAATCAATTTCTTTTCAAAACAATCCCATATGAAATGATATCAAATTTCAATATGTTTCGTTTTAGAATGTTGTACGGGATTTTTGGTGATGCTGATGGAAGCAAAATTATCAATTAAAATGGGAGTAGTAAGAAACTTCAAACCGTAGTCACGAAGATGTTGTATCCACAAAACCTGGGAATAACAACTAGATGCTGCAACATATTCAGCTTCGGTGGTTGAAGTGGAGACCGTTGTCTGCTTCTTACACTGCCAGGAAACAAGCCGGCTTCCTAATAATTGACACCCTGCTGAAATATATTTGAAGCTAATCTTGCACCCTCCATGGTCTAAGTCAGAATAAGCGGTAAGATCAAAATTATCGTCCTTGGGGCTACTATAACCCGATGTCTGGATTGCCCCTCAGATATAGAAGAATACGCTTGACCGCTGCCAAGTGAGTCACTCGGGGACTAGCTTGGTACCTAGCACATAAACAAACTGCAAACATTATATCAGGTTGAGAAGCAGTAAGATACATTCGAGAACCAATCATAGCTCGATAGAGGGTAGGATCGACAGTATCCTCCAATTCATCCGGTGATAAATTATAACCCACGGGGAGAGGAGTTGAAGGGATTTTTCCGGCAATAATCTTGAATCGGCTCAAGACATCGTTCACGTACTTAGTTTGGTGAATGAAAATTCCTTTCGCAGACTGGTGAACCTGCAACCCTAAAAAGAAGTTCATCTCTCCCATCGAAATCATTTCGAACTTAGTTTGCATTGACTCTCGAATTCCTTACATAATGCGTCGTTTGTTGACCCAAAAGATAATGTCGTCGACATAAATCTGAAAGAGGAGAAGATCATCACCAATTCTTTTATTAAATAAATTGCAGTCAACAATCCCTCGTTTGAAGCCATTATTAGTCAGATGGTCGGCAAGCGTGCCATACCAAGCTCTCGAGGCTTGATGTAGACCATACAGGGCCTTGTTTAAGCGATAAACTCGGTCTGGATAATCAGGGTATTCAAGGCCAGGAGGCTGTAACACAAACACTTCCTCATGTAGTTCACCATTGAGAAAAGCACTTTTAACATCCATTTGATAGACTTTAATATTCTTTTAAGCCGCATAAGCCAGAAAAATTCGTATAGCTTCCAATAATGCAACCAGAGCGTATACCTTAGTATAGTCTATACCCTCTTGCTGATGGAAACCTTGCACCACTAGTCGTGCCTTGTTTCTCACGATCACCCCACGATCGTCCTTTTTGCATTTAAATACCCACTTAGTTGAAATAGGCTTCTTAACTCTAGCGGGTTTGTCGATAAGATCCCAAACACCAAAACGTGCAAATTGTTGCAATTCCTCTTGCATAGCTTCTACTCACGAAGGATCTTGAAGTGCCATATGAGTCGTTGTTGGCTCAACTTGGGATAGAAAGCAAGTGAATTTGGAAACTTTTACAATTCCAGAAGAATTTAAATCTGCATAAGCACATAATACATTATTCTCACTCGAAGAGGCAACTTGATGACGTGTTTGCACGGCCACATCAAGTTTACCAATGATGTTTTCCTTTGGATGATAATTATGAATCCTAAGAGTGGGATTCTCAGGAACAACAACATTTTCGAATAAGTTAGTGTAATGTTCTCCAAGCTCATGATATGAATCATCACTGTCAAGTTCAATAACTTGATCAACAACGTGATTATCATCAGAAGAAGTAGAAGCATTATCAAAAGAAGTTGGAGGATCATCACGAGGATCGTCGCTTAGAGAAACAGTTGGAGCTTCAACATAATTAGAACTTTAAAACCTTGGAATTACCAATTGATCTTCAAAATATGCACGAACCAGGTCTTCATCTGGTTGCTCAGTTGTTGGAGTAAATGAATTAAATAAACTATCATAATCAAACATTCAGTCGGGACCTTTCCCTTGAGGAGATGTGGTGTACCTTTGACAGTCCATATGGTACCACTCCTAAACACAACCGGAAGTGAAATTAAATACCCTTTTCTTTGGAGAAGCATAACCCAAGAAATATCCCTCGATGGCTTTTTCTTCAAACTTACCCACATCCTTTTTCAACATCGTACAAGGACACCCGACTGGTTCCAAGTACTTTAAGTTAGGCTTTCGCTTGTTCAAAAGCTCATAACTCGTCTTCTTGAGTCTTTTAACAGTTAGAACCCAATTAAGCGTATAACAAGCAGTATTCAAAGCCTCATTCCAGAATTGGACAGGAAGCTTAGAATCGGAAAGCATAGTTCTAGCGGCTTCAATCAAAGTTCTGTTTTTCCTTTTAGCAACACCGTTTTGTTGTGGTACATATGGGGCACTGTATTCTCGATGAATTCCCTTTGAACACAAATGAAATACAATACAGTATTTTTAAATTCAGTACCATTGTCACTTCGAATTCTCCTCACTTTTTGCTTGTATAGTGATTCGATCTTAGTGATTAAATTTTGAACAAGAACAGGCGTTTGATCTTTCGAGCTCATAAATAAGACCCATGAGTATCTTGAATAATTATCGGTAACTACACGACAATACCAATCTCTAGAGATACTAGCACGATTCACTGGACCAAAAAGATCCATATGAAGTCGTTCTAAAGGTGTATCAATGAAATTAAATAACTTATAAGGATGTGACTTTTTCTTCTGTTTGCCTTTCTTGCACACAACACAGTGGTCAGATAATTTAAAGTTCTTCAAAGAAACACCTTCAAATAAGTCATTCGCCATTAAATAATTCATCTTACGAACATGAATGTGACCCATTCTACGATGCCATAGAATAGAGTCCTTCTTAGTTGCTTTTAAGACAAAACACGTTTCGATCGATGTTAATACGTTAGAACTCATATTTAAGACATAAATATCATTCGATCGAGGTGATCGCATGACAACCATGTCCTCGGGAAGTACTTCTTGTCAAAGATTTGCGACACACTTAATAAGTTATGGTCCACCTTATCACAGTAATTGACCTTCTCAAATGTAATGCGACCATTTGAAACTTCACCCTCTTGTGTTATCATACCCCCAGAATTCCCAGAAAAAGCCACATAACCCCCTTGAATATTTCTCGCGTTTGTTAAGAGGTCGAGATTTCCAGTAATATGACGAGTTTATCCACTATCCATTATCTAGTTTTCACCAGAAATGGTCTTGGATGTACCCTACACATAAAAGAAAATGTTTAGTTCAAAAAGGCAGCCCAGGCCTCAGTCTTGGGCACCTTTTGAGTTTCATGAGAAGAAACAAATTTAGACGAATTCAATTGTTGTTCAGAAACTTGAGAATAAGTTACAGGCCTTTTAGAATTTCGTCTCAGATAGGCCGATTGAACGACATTTGAGTTCACGTTCTTGCATATAGGCTCAGTTGGAACAAACGTTGGTTTAACATGACCATAAGTTTCATTCACATGAACTACCTTTCTTGGATTCATATTTGAAAACATGATGTGAGTATCATCATCACACGACAAAGGTCGCTTCAAAATCTCCTTTATCACAGGAACTAGTTTCGATTGGTCCTTGACAAATGGATGAAGATTCTGAAATTTCTTTTATTCACAGTTTCTCACAACATGACCTTGTTGACCACAAAGAAAATATCTTCACATGTCCACACGATCATTTTGAGATTTAGCAAAAACAGATGCCACAGAAGGTTGATAATTCACATTCTTAGTAAAACTCTTTACCAAATCATCAGACGAAACCAATTTCTTTTTCAAATAGAAATCAAGATTAGAGTAGTTTGAAAAGCTTTGGAAAGTTTCAATTCTAGTAGATTTCACAAACCGAACTTTCTTAGCATTTTTTAATACTTGTTTAGCTTTAATCAATAGGTCTGATGTGTTTGATGTTTTGGCACAAGCATACTGACGTTCAAGATCTTGTATCTTGGAAGTTTCATTTTGCAAGACACTTTCAATCATTTCTGGTTTGATAATGCTAATCGGAATGTCTTTCTCAGTGAACATCGTGTCTATTCCTTTTAATTTGAACACACGACCAGTTGATGGCTTGAAAACAATAGGATTGATAAAACGCATCATATCCTCATCAGAAATCTTGGGTTTTTCTGATTTCTTAGCCTTCACCGGTTTAACTTTAACTTGATCTTCTTTTCTCACATGAGTTGTGTGTGAACCATACACAACCTCCTCAAATTCATGAGGTTCACAAAGAATGTGATTAGAACTTGGAATGTTCTGGTTCTTGTGTATCGCTTCGGGTTCAAACACATCCTCAATGATGACTTTATCAACATTTTCAATAAAAACTTTGTTGCTTTCAACATGAGGTTTTTGAGTTGGTGATTGGGCTTTAACATATTTAGATTTTACTGGTTTAGGTTTGTCAGAAACAACGGGTTCTTTCACAAACACTTCTTCTTTTCTAGCAAAAGGATTTTCTCTATAATCATTTTGAAATATTGGTGGTATCTCAACAAAACCTATACCCTTCTTAGAATCTTTTAGCTTACCTGATACTTCAATTATTTCATTCAGCAAAAAGGATGAGTTTCTAAATTTGCCCAACTTATTTTTCAACTCAAGAACTTCATTCTCAAGCTCGGTTATCTTAGAACGATGTTTCAAGATTTCTTGAAATTTTTGATCGTTAATTGTCATTTTAACAAACAACTCAGCTTTGAGATCATGATTACTTTTCGACAACGCTTCAATCTTTTCCCTAAATTTCATTTGAGATTCTAAAGATTGTCGATAAGTGTTTTTAAGTGAAGCAATTTCTTTCACTAAACAGTCATTATGCTTTTTCAAAGATTCTAACTTAGGCTTGTTTTTCTCACATTCAACACAAGACACATTAGCAGACACTTTAACAAGATAGGAACAGAAGGACTAACCTCATTAATTTTGGCCATGCAAGCAAAAGTAGTTAAAAGCTGTTCACACGAGTCATCCGAATCAGACTCAATATCATTATCAGAAGATAGCTCACTCCCACTTGCATATTGGAAATTTCTATTTAACCCGAACATAGCCAGATTAGCTTGATTATCATTGCATAGCAATCTGTGTGACCAATCAGTTACATCCATGTTGGACAGCATAGCTTGTGATCCAGAAGAAGATGGTTTGGTTCTAGAGATTTACCAACATCATGTCCATTTTTCCCAGATGAACTTTGATCTTGTTTTTAGGACCAGAATACTCCTTCTTTGGCCTATCACACTCTTTGGCAAAATGTACAAACTCATGACAGTTATAACAATTAACTTTTAATTTATTAAACCCCAATTTCTTGTTTAGAGATGGAAGATCTTTGCCGGTTCTTTGCATGAACTTTTTACCTTTCTAACGATCATTGCCATATTCCATTTCAAATCCATGAGTTCCAAATCATCAGGATCGATTTGGTCATAATCTTTATCAGTTAAATCACTTGTGGCAATTTTACTACTAACCAAATTCTCATAAGAAGTCATGAATGCAGATAAGAAGGCAAAGTTTTATTCAGCCTCCCTCATGTTCACATTTGGTTGTTATGAGAATGGATTTGCAAGAGTTGAATTTCCAGACTCTCTAGAAGAACCAGAAGCACCAGGTGACCCAGAACTTCCAGTAGTGTAGAAACAAGCACGTGGATCACTATAGATAGTTGTAGCATTGTCACTTGCATTTTGTGTCAGAAATGCGGTGATTGGAGAAATTGTTGAACTCAAAGGCATACTTCCACCACAAAAAGCTGGATCTTGATTCTCTTTAGAAGACTTTTGACACCTAAGATCATATTCACGAGCTTCGATCTTTTGCATAAACTCCGTCACAGTCAAATCTTCATTACTGAAATAATTATTTTCTTTCAATACCATTAAGAAAGTTGAGTAAGAACTCGGTAAAGCACTCTTGATGGTATCAATCTTATCAATTTCAGAAGTTTCCAACTTTATCTTGTCCATTTCGGCTATCAGATGATTAAATCGTGTTGTCATTTCTTCAACAGTGTCACCTTTAAGCAAATTAAAATTTCTAAATTGAAACTTTAACATCACTTTCTTGCTTTCTGTAGTGTTACCCATACTTCTCATACGAATGTGTTGAAACAACGAAGCACAAATTTTGATGCTACCAACTTGATGAAATATGTTTTCAGGTAATGCCATTGTAAGCGTTGAGTATGCTTTCGTTTCAATATCCAAAGCTTTCTTTTCTTCTTGAGAATATTGTGAGATAGTTTTAGGTGTGAATCCAATTGTCTCATCTCCGATCATTGGAACAGTATGTACGCTTCATCCAAACAGTAAGAACAATCAGGGTGAACATAACCCAAATGAGCACGAAAACGAGGTTTCCATTTAGCAAAGTCACTAAATTTCATCAATCGAGGACATTTGGAATGATATCCAATCTCCGTGTCCAATTGTAACATTTGCTGCATTAGCACGTTTTGAGAAGCTAACGCGTAAAAACCAGCCATCTTGCTAAGTAACAAGACAATTAAACTTAAAGGGTTAATCTTGAATATATAACAAACTCTGAATAGTAACTTTAATGAATTATGAACAGTATCTAGAACGAATCAAGATAACGACTTGACAATAACGAATCAGGAATAGTGTTAACGAATCTGGAACAGTATCACATGAACTGAGTCAACGAATCAGATTGACGAATTAGATTAACGAATCAGGTTAACGAAACCAAATTCAAAGTAACGAATCAAGGTAGCGAATCACTAAGTTTACTTAACGAATCAAGTAACGAATCACTAAGTGAAATCTTAACGAATCACAATGTCAACTTAACGAATCAGATAACGAATCTCTGACTCAAGTAACGAATTAAGATAACGAACTTGCTACAGTTGATAACGAATCAACTATAACGAATCGGTTTGTTAAAACGGTTATAACAAACTCTGACAACTTTTGCCACGTGGCAAAAGTTTGATAGATTCAAGGTTAATGAATCAGCCACCTGTCTCACGAATTGGAGAGCAAGAATCAGAAAGACAACGAACTAAGTAACGAACTCAGTAACAAATTGATTAAAATTAATGAAATACAATAACGAATTAGGTTAACGAAGAAGAGTCTTCAACAGGTTATGAAGATCTTCAAATCTTCATCACCATTTTCCAGATTTCTGGAAAAACTAAGAACACCAAACCAAATCCCAAATCTGTAATACTCATCCAATCATTCACCAAATCGCTCAAATAACCTATCAAATTACTCGGAAACTTAACACAAAACCAAATCAAGTCATCCCGTAAACCAATTCACCTTAACTCGTAACCAATTTAACCAAAAAAAACACTATGTTTCGGCCAATCCCAAATCCAAACCAAAACACTACAATTCCAATCCAATTCACAATCACAATCCACCAATCCTTCCCAATACCTTAACGAACCACAATTCATCTAAAACTCAATCCATATTCAATCAATTTCACACTGAATTTGATTAAAACCAAACCGGAAACAAAATAATACCAAAATAATACTTAACAGTCCTCAAACAACGAATTACCATACAAATAAAGAGCAATCGAATCCCCGAAAACTCTGATACCACTTGTGAAAGCCTGAGATCTCAGATCTAGAGCTTAATAAACGATTTAACGGATCTAGTTCATGATTACTCTTATAGATTATCAATTATATATATATTAGTATTAGTTGTATTATGTGTATATATTAAGTAATAGATTAATATGCAAAGCTTTGATTGAGAGGATAAACAGACAACAATTCAATAAGGTTAACTCAAAACTTAAATTAATCAGTGGAGGAACCCACTATATACAGAAGACAGGTCTAGTTCGTTACACATTCCGTAACGAACTAGACTTCTGCTTCGTTACATTACATTAAATAATAAACAATAACGAAGCGCCTACTGATTCGTTAAACATCCTTAACGAATCAGGAGGAAACTTAACTTAAGGTCTAGTTTGTTAAACATCCTTAACGAAGTAGACTGTTCCTCTAACGAACTAACTTAACTTAATATAAATAACTTTTACATTAATAAACGATAAATACAAAACGATAATTACAAAGACTCAAGACGCAAAACCGTGTAGTAACACATGTAGATAACAGGGCCAAACATGTAAATATGTTCCACAAACTTAAATAGCTGACATAATTTTCAGTGAGAGAATTAAATAAAAACACACAACAATCTCCCCAATTACTTCTCATTTTCCAGGTAAATGGCTATCCCGATTATCTACAAGTAAGTATCAGGACCAAACACATACAAGTATATGTCCTTTAAATTTGAGTAACTGGCATAATTTTAAGCGAAAAAGTGCAAAAATATTTTTGACATTTTTGATTTTTCTCTATACAAACTGAAATCACAATATTTTTGACTTTTCAAATTGTTAATGTTTTTGGATTTACTTTATACAAACATAAATCACTGTATTTTTGTATTTTCAATTTCTCCCCCCCAAACCCAAAAATCATAAAATAAGCAACTTAAAATAAACAAAAAAAAAAATAAAAATGATTAACCGAACTTAAGAATACCAGCAAGAGATTTTAAACAGTTTAAACCAGGTAAAAAATTAAAGTGAGTTTTATCGAATGCCTTGGTAAATACGTCAGCCTGTTGAAAATTTGTGTGCACCTTTTCATTATCAATTAATATCTTTTCAAAATAGACGCGAATGAAATGTTATCTAATTTCAATATGTTTTATTTTAGAGTGTTGCACGGGATTTTTGGTGATACTAATAGCGGCAGAGTTATCAATAAAAATGGGAGTAATAAGAAACTTCAAACCGTAATCCTGCATATGTTGCTGGATCCAGAGAACTTGTGAACAGCAACTCGAGGCTGCCACATATTCTGCCTCGGCGGTTGAAGTGGAGACTGTTGTATGCTTCTTACATTGCCAGGAAACAAGTCGGCTTCCTAAAACATGACAACCCGTTGTAGTAGAATTGAAATTGATCTTGTATCCTCCATAATAAGAATCGGAAAACACAGTGAGTTCAAAGCTATCATCCTTGTTTATACCATAACCTGGTGTCAGGATTACCCTTCAGATAGTGAAGTATATGTTTAACCGCCGACAGATGAGTCACTTGGGGACTCGATTGATACGTAGCACATAAACAAACAGCAAACATTATATCAGCACCAGAAGCAGTTAAATACATTAAAGAACCAATCATTGCTCGGTAAAGGGTTGGATCAACGGTATCCTCCAATTTATCCGGTGACAAATTGTGACCTGGGGGAAAAGGCGTCGAAAGGATTTTTCCAACAGTAATCTTGAATAGGCTCAATACATCGTTCACATATTTTTATCTGATGAATAAAAATTCCGGTGTCATACTGATGAACCTGCAACCGTAAGAAGAAATTTATCCCCCCCCCCATCAAGCTCATTTCAAATTTCGTCTACATCGACTTCTCAAATTCCTTACACAGCTTGTCATTTGTTGATCCAAATATGATGTCATCGACATATATCTGGACGAGGAGCAATGAGAATACCTTAATCAGATCTAAGATAATAATAACTATAAACGGATCTAGCTCATGATGCTATATGTTGATTATATGTTAATGTTAAGTATATGTATATATATTAATTGTATATGTGTATGTATAATATTAAGTTGAAGACTGAGAAAAACGATTTGGACAGAGGTTCGATACTGTTAACTCAATGCTTAATTTAAACAGTGTATGAAACACTATATATAGAAGATGGTCTAGTTCGTTACACATTCCGTAACGAACTAGCCACCCACTTCGTTACATACAAAAACAGAATAAACTTAACGAATCACCCCCTGATTCGTTAAACATCTTTAACGAATCAGGAGGGAACATAACTAAAGTCTAGTTCATTAAACATCCTTAATGAACTTGATGACTACTTTAACGAACTACATTAATATCTTAATAAATATTACATTAATAAAACGATAAATACATTAACGATAATTACAAGACTCGAGACGCAAAACTGTGTACTAACAGACAACCCCTCGTCTAGAGCTCTTTGTCTTTAATTTACTTGAAGCACTTGGTCTGCCAGTCTCTGCAACTGTGAATACCAGGCTTATGACACACACGAACAACACGCTGAAACTGCATTGCTTGGTAATAGTCTTCACGACGCTCAACTAAAATCTTATTCTTGAAAAGCACGCTGTTGTCGGTCTCTGTCAAGTTCACGAGCCACATCGGATCGATGATCTTTATTAGCTCGGTCTTTAATCCTTTACCCAAGAAAATAACGGCCTCGCCAGTTCGGTTGTCGTAGTACCAGCGGTTGAAGGATAAAAACATGTGTTGATTCAACGTCTTCACCGGCACACGCTTCATAGTCTTTGGCGGCTTTACTTTAAGAACCAGCTCTCTCTAGCCCGTCCTTGGATCAATCTCATTGATACGCTTTCGAGTAGGGACCTGTGGCTTAAGAAATATAAACCCATGGTTGACCTCGAATAACAGATGTTGATGAAACCAATCTGCGATTCGATCACCCCCACGGTTTATAACGGTCGACACGCGAGGATTTGAAGATCCCAACACGGTAATGAGAGAACATCAGTGATCTTTTCATAATATTGGATACCGTTCTACATTTGACAATACAGACTTTCAAATCGGAATCATAAAGCCATCAAATAATGTCACCTTGTACTTTAGATACGTTCTTAAAAGACGTCATCTGATTAGCTTGAGCACGAGCGAAAACTTCAATCTTCTGCTCTTCATCAACGTAACGATACGCTTCAATGATCTTTTGAGCTTTCTTGTCTCGATAACCAAACCATCTCTGAATGTCAGCATCAGTCGGGTTTTTGATCGACTCAAATCTTGTGTCAACCACACGTTTACCCTTTGATACTTTATCCAAATAATCCTTAACTGCTTTGAATGTTTCCTCAGTAAATACCGGAGCACCCTGAACAACATTGGTGTGTTGAAACAGATCACGGTATTCCTCAGCTGTCATATCTTCAATCTCCACCTCCTCGTCTTCATAAATAAATGTTGTATTCATCTGAATAGTCGGATCATTTAAGATCGCTTCATCGTTCTTGACTTCCACATCAGGCTCAGCTTCTACACGGTCAAGTCATCATCATTTAAGCCAAGCAATAACGAAATCTTCTCTCGTGTTAGTGACCTTTCTACAAACTGTCCCTCCTCAATCTTATCCTTATTCACCACACTTCTAACCACCCCCGATCCATCAACAAAGATGATGGTGTTAGCTTCAATCATCTCAATGTGTTTGGCGGCTGTATAGTCACGATACACAATATTCTGTTTTCCGGAATCATCAGCAGCATTTGTACCTGCACCAGAGGACGAGACATGAGCTTGTTTCAGCTCACTTCCCCCAGCACCCGACGCATCAAAATTTTCATCGTCATTTTTGAGTTTCTTTAGTGCGTCATCCTTGCAAGTTAGTTGCAAAATAAGGTCTTCTTGCTCTTTCAGCTTCAACCCCTGAGACGAAACAATCTCACGGAGGTCCTTTGTTTCCTTTTGACAGAAGGAAATATAACTTAGCATCCTCTTCTGATTCTCCGTCAAAGGTTCTTGATTCATACGATCAGCAGACATTTGATTTTCATAAAGATGAAGTAGACTCAAAAGCATGTTCGTCTGCTGATCCTGAGACATTGCATGAAACGATAGAGGAATAGTGATGTGTGCTGCGCGTGGCGGTTAAAATATAAAAGATGGGATGATTTGCTTTTGCACAAGATCGTGTTTTAAATTTATAAAAGTGATTTCTACAAAGACTAAACACACACAAAATAGACAAGTGTACCTATCGTATATGTAGAAATAGTATTGGTAAGAACCAAGTATTGATCCGTGGACACAAATGTTTCTAATAATAAATCGTTGTTTTACTTTAATCGAAGGTTTTAATCATTTTGGGGTTAATTTTTTAACTTTTTAATATAAATACTTATATATAATATATAGGTGACCAAGACAAGAGATTCTAATCGAGTTGTTCAATTATGCGAAGGTTACCATCTAATATCAAGAATCCATTCCATTTTAGCATTGATAATTAATATTCAAACATGTGATAAACTTACCATAGCAATATATGATAGATAGCTCCTTAAACCTTAAGTGAGCATCTTTGACACTAAGGAGATAGCATGCGCATTTTAAAGTCCACCCTTTTCTAATGTCATGCCATCTCAATGATGTCAATTTAAGTTGGCAAGTAGTTTCGTAAAGTAGAAAGATTAGGATTGACTTCGATTTCTCAAATACCAATTCTAACAACTTCGGGTGGTTGTAGTTCATCGCACAACCTCCCCTTTGTTGATTTATGTAGGTTCTAATTACACATTCCGTTAACATATGATTTCTTTAACTAATTTGATATCCTAAGCAAAGCCATTTTCGGATTTCCAAGGTTTTAGAGAAATACATCATAACTTATATCTCATCATTTCTAAGTACAATATAAGGATCCATGTTTCGATAATGTATCAAAGTATTTCTATCTTTCAAGAACATGAATCGATCATGAACGATTTCCAATGGAATTGACAACCACCAACTTTGAATTAGTGATTTAAGATGGTGAAACATTTCTCATCAAAAGATAATTGTAATATAACCATGTACTTTACTAGACTACATCACATGTCTTGATTAATTATCAAGTAAAACAACGCTTCTTCATAGATTTTAGATGGTGAAAGGAGTTTAGTTCATGATGAGCATGATGATAAACATTAAGATGAATGATGATAACAAATACATGATTAAACTTAGAACAATCTAACCAATTATAGATGAATCTTCCTTCTTAATGATGGTGATGATAGATGATGATGATGGTTGATGGTGATGACCTCCAAGCCTTCAAACTCTTCACTAAATCTTCTATGTGAGTGTTAGTGTGTGTTTTTATAAGTGAAAACAGGATAGATATCTTTTCAATGCACACCAAATGAGTGCAACATGAGCCACTATATATAGGCAATCTGGAGAGTGAGACACGGGCCCGTGCTTGATGGGCACGCCCCCGTGTATTTTTATGACATGTGCCAGATTTGTTTTATCTTTTCTGTGAGGTGGTCACGGCCCCATGGTTTTTAGTGACATGTGCTCAGTTCTTCTTTGTCTTTTCTGTGTTTTCGTCCACAGCCCCGTGTTTGGTAGGCACGGCCCCGTGTTTTTGCTTCCAGATTTTGTCTTTTCTTGTGTTTAGAAGCATGGGGGCGTGTTTCTTGAGGCATGGGGGCGTGTTTCTTTGTTTTCTTGTGTTTTCTTCTGTTTTTCTTCGTCTTTTTGCTTGTTTCTTCATTTGGGCCTTTTATGCTATGTTATTTGATAGAAATGCAGTTTTTAGAGATTATTTGATGCCGAAAATATGTATATTTTTATGCACATCAAACATCCCCACACTTGAACATTGCTTGTCCTCAAGTAATCTTCTTATAAATGTCCTCTAAAAATAGCAAGCTTAGATTATAACCATTCCTTAAGTGAGCCGTTGCCGGGGACACGGTTTGAGGCGTATTAAGAACGACTCGAGTTAGGACTTGCCTTGTTTACTACTTGTCTTTCTTATTTGTTTTGTTTGTTTGTTTAAAATAGTTTAGCTAATTATAGTTTCTTTTATTTATTTTAATAGTTGTATGCGACGTACTCGATCTCTAGGACCACCAGAAGTTGAAGGATTTCCCGAACCAGAGAGAGAGCTTTTTGAGAGACGTCGTACAAAACCGTCTTCCAGTTCATCTACATCCGTCGGTAATACGTTCTCTTCTCTTATTTTTTCTGAACCCGTCATTAGGGATAGGATTATGGGCGACGCGAATCCACCACCGAGGAGGACAGTTGCAGACCGGGCCCGTCCAGTCGATGCTGGCGCGAGATCCAGCATTGCTCCACCAGCTATAGGAGTTCAAACGACTTGGCAGATTCCATCTAATGTTCTGAACACGATTGCTCATTCTGCTCAATTTCACGGGTTACTCCATGAGAACCCACATGCTCATATCACTCGCATTACACGTATCTGCGACACGTTTCATCTTGCCGGCGTATCCGAAGACGCCATAAAACTCCGAATCTTTCCGTTCTCACTCGTTGATCATGCAAGTCTGTGGCTTGAGTCCCTCCCACAGGGATCCATTGCTACTTGGGCTACCATGCAGACCCAATTTCTTGAAAAATACGATCCCCCGGCTAAGGCCGCTCGTTTGCGTAACCAATTCATTCTTTCCAGATGGAGGACACCGAGAGCTTCTACGAGGCGTGGGAAAGGTTCAAAAATCTACTTGCGTTATGTCCAAACCACGGCCTACAAGACTGGGCGGTTGTTGAGAAGTTCTACAACGGAGTGACGTACGCAACTAAGAGTATGCTCGACAAAGCTGCAGGAGGTAACCTACTGACAACGAAGGATACGGATGAGTGCATTGCCTTGTTTAACGGTTTAGCCATGAGTGGATACCAGCGACCACCAGTTAAGAGTACCAAAACCGTCGATTCCCTATCACGCGGCATGCATTCGGTCGACACGAGCACCGCACTTGCGGCACAAGTTGAAGCGTTAGCAAAGATCTTGAAGGACTTGCAGGTGAAAAGTAAGTTATGCGAGATCTGTAGAAGGGGACACGATACCGTTCAATGCCCCGTAGGTTTCCAGGAGGAGGCAGTCGACTTCGTTAATAATCCAAACCGAAATCAACATTCTTTCAATTCTTATAATTCGGGGTGGAGAGGTAACCAAAATTCCAACTGGAGGAACGGAAATCAGTCCGGCTTCCAGCAACGTCAGAGCCTATTCCAGGATTCCGGTGAGGGACCGAGTAGTGGGGAGAAGAAGCCCACGTTAGAGGAGATGATGGCACATCAGACACAGATGCTGTCGCAACTCATGACTCGAGAGGACTCCCGTCACAAAGAAACTCAAGAGAAATTCCTGGAGCACGAGTCATTCATGAGAAATCAAGGAGCGTCAATTCAAAATCTTGAGCGTCAGATGGGAGAGATAGCAAGTCGTCTAAATGAGAGGTCGCCAGGTACACTTCCAAGTAACACTGAACAAAATCCGAAGGCGTTTGCGAAGGCTGTGACGACAAGGAGCGGTGCGGGGGCACGTAACGAGCCCGTGATTCAAGAGGCGACGAGAGGAGTCGTTAACGAGCCTGCGGTAGATGTAGAGGAGCAGGTAGACGAGGAGATTCAGTTGGAATCTCCACCGGCCAAGGTACATCAGAGGCACAGCCCCGGAAGTTCAGCACAGGCCGAGAACCAACCATTACCCAGCACACCACCGAGAGTCTACAAACCTAGACTCCCATTTCCCGGGAGAGTCCGTAGGGATAGAGACGAGGAGCAGAACTCCAAATTTCTTGATCTTCTGAAGCAACTTCATCTTAATATTCCTTTCCTTGAGGCACTTACGCAAATGCCCAAATACGCAAAGTTTCTTAAGGATATTCTTTCAAACAAAGAGAAGTTAGCCGAAGTCTCTTCCATTCCTCTGAATGTTGGTTGCTCTGCAGTCTTGCAGAGAAAGTTACCAGAAAAGATGTTCGATCCTGGGAGTTTCACAATTCCCTGCATCTTGAGTGATAATACGGTCGTCCATGCGCTGGCAGATCTTGGTGCCAGTATTAATCTCATGCCGTATTCCATGTATCGCAAGTTGGGACTAGGCGAACCGAGGCCTACCCGTATGAGTATCCAGCTTGCTGATCGTTCTGTGAAATACCCCCGAGGGGTGGTTGAGAACATGCTTGTTCGTGTCGACAAGTTCATCTTCCCGGTGGACTTTGTCATCCTGGACATGAATGATGACGATAGTGTCCCACTCATCTTGGGCCGGCCATTTCTTGCCACTGGACAGGCAATGATCGATGTCTGCGAGGGTAAATTAATCTTAAGGGTTGGGATGAGAACGTCACCTTTGACGTTCGACAGTCACTGAAACACCCCAAGTCTGCTGATGACTCCTTATACTTCATTGATACCATCATGGAGCATGTTGGGGAGTTTCTCAGCGAAATTTGTGGAGGATCTGCCTCCGAAACCCAGATTCTCGATAGGGAGATTCCGGAGATTGAAATGGTTGCCGTAACCAATCAGTCCTTAAATGACGACACCGAGTCCCATACCCCTGAATCTGGCGTGTCTGCTGAGATCGTACGAGACGATCCGATGGACCGACCTTCGGTCGAGAGTCCTCCTCTTTCCTTAAAGCTTAAGGATTTACCTTCCCACCTTGAGTATGCATTTTTAGATGAGGAGAGGAAGCTTCCGGTTATCATTGCTTCTGTGTTGACCGAGGTTGAGAAGGAGAAGTTGTTGCGGGAGCTACGAGAGCACAAGGAGGCTATTGCTTGGAAGATTATCGACATCAAGGGTATCAACCCTTCGTTTTGCACTCATAAAATCCTCATGGAGGAAAATTTCAAAACTGACGTCCAGCCGCAACGGCGGCTTAATCCGAAAATGTAAGAGTTCGTAAAGAAGGAGACCATTAAACTCCTTGATGCGGGGATCATTTTCCCCATTTCTGATAGTGCTTGGATGAGTCCAGTCCAAGTGGTTCCTAAAAAGGGTGGCATGACTGTCGTCACCAACGAGAGGAACGAGCTTATTCCCACGAGGACTGTGACGGGATGGCGAGTCTGCATCGACTATCGCCGACTGAATGATGCCACCAGGAATGACCACTTTCCTCTCCCATTCATTGATCATATGTTAGAGCGTTTAGCAGGTCAACAGTACTACTGCTTCCTAGATGGTTTCTCCGGGTAATTCCAGGTTCCGATAGCTCCCGACGACTAGGAGAAAACCACTTTCACCTGCCCTTACGGAACGTTTGCTTACAAACGTATGCCGTTCGGACTTTGTAACGCTCCGGCCACATTCCAGAGGTGTATGGTGGCCATTTTCCATGATATGATCGAGGACTCCATGGAGGTGTTCATGGACGATTTTTCCATATTTGGGAGTTCCTTCGATCATTGTTTATCAAATCTCGAGCGGATGATGTCCCGCTGCGTTGACACCAACCTAGTCCTTAACTGGGAAAAATGTGTAACACCCCGTAACCGCAGCTGAAACGTACACGGGATGCAACAGACACATCTGATATCAACAGCATTGCTTATAAAGAAAACACCACTACAATAATTTAAACGCATTACATTGTTCCGAGTTTCGTTACCGACTAGGCGTTATCACATAAGTTTTACCAATAGTACGTTAACATGTTTAAAACAAAATATAGACCCTTAAGCTTCCACAAAATAGCACACATCATCAAGCACGTATCACTCATTCCAATTTGGGTGTACCTAGAAAGCATGTAAAGAAAACGGGTCAACTACGAATAGTTGGTGAGTTTCACTAATTTAAATAAACCATGACAAATCATTTTAATAATCATAAATTAATGATGTAATTATGCTGAGCCTACAAGTGAAAACTCTGTTAACCCAGAAACACATTTAATAACCTCTAGGGACACTGTTAACCCAGAAACACATTTAATAACCTCTGGGGACACTGTTAACCCAGAAACACATTTAATAACCTCTGAGGACACTGTTAACCCAGAAACACATTTAATAACCTCTGGGGACACTGTTAACCCAGAAACACATTTAATAACCTCTGGGGACACTGTTAACCCAGAACACTGTTTCGGGCCTTACAATATTAGCAACTCAGACAATTACCATCTTGATACATTACCGTACGATTCCCGTACAATAAACATTATATAATACATTCATTTCCATGCGATCGGCATGTACTTAAACACTTTGATAAAAAAAACATGCTTTCCGCCCCGGGAAAATATTTAAATCAGTTCAGTAAAAAGGGGCTCGTGAAACTCACCTTTTTGTGAGCAAAGATGTAATACTGTGCACAGCTACCGGTCCGGATCTGTAATACGATCCCTAAGTCGTTAATACACAATTTCTATTAATATAACTTAAATTCGTGTTAACCGGTACGTCTGGGGACACTGTTAACCCAGTACCGTACACGATCCGGGGACAATGTTAACCCCGAAACACTTCTCAGGACTTAGATTGTGATATCACTTAGAGTTCTTTAGTCAAAATTACCATTAGTTTGTTTTCTCGTTTTGCGTGCCTAGCACGGTTAACCGTCTTTATGTTTTCAAAAATGAGTTTGGTCACATACGACCCGAAAATAGTTGTTACTGATATTTTAATTAAAGTGGTGAAATTAGAGCTCGGTTTAGACACCCCGTTTGGCCGCGGGGCCCGTTTCCGTCTTTAGTATACCGGAAACTGCTAAATCGGGTAAAATTACCCAAATCATCCGAATTACTTTCGGATGATTTATTTTTACTTGATTAACATAGTTTCATGAAAATAGTCCATTTTTAGGGTTTTTATACACCAGTCAGCTCGATTAGGCTAACTTTGCCGGTTTACGCGTTTTAAGCTTTAAAAGTTTGTTTTTATGTTCTGCTTAGCACAAATAATTATCCGTTTAGTCTCGGATCTTGAAATTTTGTACAAATCAGTTTTTGTCAGTAAGGAATTTTATAAAAATATTTCCAGAATTAATTTTTATATTTAACATTTATTTATCTATTTTTAAACGTCATTTAAACACCAAATATGTTGAAAAAACCAAACGACCTTAGAAAAATCCCAAATTTTTCTGGAATGACTCCTGCCATCCATATAGTTCCCAGTAATTTTTACAGAACCAAAAACTCATTTTTCATGCCATTTTCACCAAAACCGAGCTAGAAAACCCTAAAACTCGTTTTACCGAAAAGCCTACTTAGACTTCTCCAATGGACCTGAAATTTTGTGTGTGACTTTTATATGTTATAAAAAGCTTATCTGAATATTTCCAGAATTTTTCATGATGTTTAGCTATTTTTCACCATTTTTAGCCAAAACCGAGCATTAAATTCACCAAATATTCATCCTTTATCCAAAAATTACCAAAATTTCACAGATCTCATATTTTCATGTGTAGATAATCTCTGTGAAATTTCATGACTCAACTCTAAGTCTACCATAATCTGTCCAAATCTTACAAATCATACGAAAAACCGAACTACCTTGTGTTTCTAGCTTTAGATCGCAAAGATCTTGCTTTCTAGCCTTGCTAGCAACTAGATACAACACCTACAAGCACAACAACACCACACCAAGCAAGTTATACCCACAATCAAGCCATTTCTTTCATGGTTTCGGTTAAGACATCAAAACAAAGATTTTAACCGTAAAAATTCGTTTTTGACTCTTTTAACTCCTTTCTTGGACCAAGATCCCTTGTATAACTTGTATACATCACTTGATCATGCAAGAATCGGTTTCATCTCGGGTTTTCACCCATTTTTCACTTGAAACCTCATTTTCTCAAGATCTTGGAATTAAAAACCAAGATTAAACCATAATAACATGTTTATACCTTATGATTCTTGCTTAAAAACTTGGGTTTTTGGATGAATGTTGAAGAATGTTGAGAGAAATGTGGAGTTGAAGTGTTAAAAAAAGAAAATGATATGTGTGTGCACACCATATGGACCGATCGGTCCTTGTATGGTGTGGGGTGGGGCCCACATCTCAAACCTTGGCCACACATTTGGATTGTGTAATCCGGATAATGTTGTGGATAATCTGGTTCAGTTCGTTTTTCGGTTAAACACTTAATTCGGCTTAAAACGAGGCTAAAACGGTCGTTTTTCGGCTTAAAAATAAAATTTATATAAAACCGATTTAAAAACTTTAAAAACTTAAACCATGACATTTATTGACTCAACACATCATATTGTCGGTCATTGTGCATCTTTTTCGGCTTGATCGATCTTCTCTTGATTGGTTTGATGTTAAAGGTTTCGTTTATCGTACCGACGTACCAATAAATCGAAATCCTTTTTCTGTGCTATAATTCACTTATCCCGTAGCCTTAATACTTCGTAAACCTTACTAAACATCATATATTTCGTCTATAATGTAATCCCCGATTCGATCGGGTTTCAATAATCGTTCATCGGTTAATCGTAATTCCAATACGACTAGCTGTACATTCGAGTATAATTCATACTTGTGAATCTTATATACTCGTATAAACACATTATAATTTATATATTCAGTATTAAATAACACATAAATGGTATATTCCGGCTAGGGTATACCTGAATTTGCCGAAATCGTTACATTCTCCCCCCGTTATAAAAATTTCGTCCTCGAAATTTTACGCGTCAACTACTTCTTTTTGAGGAAATAGGTGGGGGTATTTCTTCCGAAATTCGTCCTTTCGTTCCCATGTATATTCTGGGCCTCGTTGCGAGTTCCATCTAACTTTGACCAACGAGATCTTATTGTGTCTAAGTTGCTTGATTTTCCCGTCTACTATTTCTATGGGCTCCTCTACACTGTTGAGCTTATCATTTATTTGGACACCCTCTAGAGGTAACACCCATGTCTCATCCGACAGACACCTTTTCAAGTTCGACACGTGAAACACGTTGTGAACTGCACTCAGTTCATCAGGCAGTTCTAATCGGTATGCTACAGGACCGATTTTTGCAGTAATGTCGAATGGTCCAATGTATCTAGGGGCTAACTTCCCCGCCTTTCCAAATCTGACTACTCCTTTCCAAGGTGATACTTTCAAATATACTTTATCACCTTCCTCAAATGATAACGGTTTTCGACGGGTATCGGCATAACTCTTCTGCCGATCCCGTGCGGCCTTCAGATTGTTCTTAATTTCAAGGATTTTGCTGGTCGTTTCCTGGACCAGATCTGATCTAATAACCTGTGTGTCGCCCACTTCAGTCCAGCAGAGTGGTGATCGGCACTTCCGTCCATACAATGCTTCGTAAGGTGCTGCCTTTATACTGCTATGGTAACTGTTATTATAGGAAAATTCAACGAGTGGGAGATGTTGATCCCAAATTCCCTTAAAATCCAGTACGCATGCACGAAGCAAATCCTCCAGGGTTTGAATGGTTCTCTCAGACTGACCATCGGTCTGAGGGTGGTAAGCTGTGCTTAGATTAATACGCGTTCCCAGCGCTTCTTGTACAGCTTGCCTAAGATTGGAGGTGAAATGGCTATCTCGGTCGGAGATGATTGAGATGGGTATCCCATGACGAGACACAATTTCATTTATATAAATCTGCGCAAGTCTCTCGGTGTTATAATTATTTCTAATCGGAATAAAATGTGCCGATTTGGTTAATCGATCCACGACTACCCAAATTGCATCATGTCCTCGGGACGTCTTGGGGAGATGTGTCACAAAATCCATCGTGATCTGCTCCCACTTCCATTCAGGAATTTCCGGTTGTTGTAACATTCCCGAAGGTTTCTGGTGCTCCGCCTTAACCCTCGCACACGTCGTACACTTGCCGACGTATGTGGCTATATCCTTTTTCATACCCGGCCACTAGTAGAACTCCTTCACATCCTTGTGCATCTTATCCGATCCCGGATGTATGGAATATTTCGATTTATGCGCTTCGTCCATGATTAATTCTCGGAGGTCATGGAGGGTCGGGATCCAAATCCGATTTTTGAAATAGAGAATTTCGTCCACGCGTTGTTCGAAATTCTTCTCGTTACCGTAAAGTCCCTCTTTTTCCAATTGTTCCTCTTTCAACGCTTCGCGTTGAGCGACTCGAACCTGGTTCGAAAGGTTCGACTGGACTATCATTTCCAGTGCTCGCACTCGCAATGGCTTAACCCGATCCTTCCTAGTCAGGGCATCGGCTACGACGTTAGCCTTGCCGGGGTGATAACGGATGTCACAGTCATAGTCGCTTAACAACTCGACCCATCTTCGTTGCCTCATATTCAGTTCTTTCTGATCGAATATGTGTTGCAAACTTTTATGATCGGTGAAGATGGTGCACTTTGTACCGTAGAGATAATGTCTCCATATTTTAAGTGCGAAGATAACTGCTCCCAGTTCTAAGTCATGAGTAGTGTAATTTTTCTCGTGTATTTTTAACTGTCGAGAAGCATAGGCTATAACCTTATTATTTTGCATCAACACGCATCCTAACCCTCTCCGGGATGCGTCACAATACACGACAAAACCATCGTCTCCATCGGGGAGACTTAAGATCGGCGCTTGGCACAATCTTTGTTTTAGCGTTTGAAACGCCGTTTCCTGCTCTTCACCCCATTCATACTTTCGATCTTTTTGGGTCAGAAGGGTTAAAGGTTGGGCGATGCTGGAAAAGTTCTCTATAAATCGACGATAATATCCAGCTAAGCCTAAGAATTGACGGATTTCCTTTGGCGATTTAGGCGCTTGCCAATTCTTAACTGCTTCAACCTTACTTGGATCAACGTGTATCCCTTGATGGTTTATAACGTGACCAAGGAATTGCACTTCTTGTAACCAGAAGTTACACTTGGAGAATTTTGCATACAACTTCTTCTGATTTAGAAGCTCTAAAATTAATCTTAAGTGTTGCTCGTGCTCTTCTTTACTCTTCGAGTATATCAAAATATCGTCAATAAACACGATGACGAATTTATCGAGGTAGGGTTTACAGACTCGATTCATGAGATCCATGAATACTGCTGGCGCATTTGTTAGCCCGAAAGGCATAACTAAGAACTCGTAATGGCCGTAGCGAGTCCGGAATGCGGTTTTTGGGATATCCTCCTCCTGAATTCTAACCTGATGGTATCCCGATCTAAGATCTATTTTTGAGAAGTAGCTCGCACCTTGTAGTTGGTCGAACAGATCATCGATTCGGGGGAGAGGATACCTATTTTTGATTGTCAACTTGTTCAATTCCCTGTAATCAATGCACATTCTAAGGCTCCCGTCCTTCTTTTTCACGAATAGTACAGGTGCACCCCACGAGGAATAACTGGGACGTATAAATCCTTTATCCAACAATTCCTGCAACTGGTTGGATAATTCTTGCATCTCGGATGGTGCAAGTCGGTAGGGCGCCTTAGCAACAGGGCCAGCTTGAGGTAATAAGTCGATTCTGAATTCGACCTGTCGGGTTGGCGGTAATCCAGGAAGTTCCTCTGGGAAAACTTGTGGAAATTCGCGTACCACTGGGATATCGTCCACCCGTTTTTCCTCAGGATCCGTGGTCGTCAAGCTTGCTAGATACGTCACGCATCCCTGGCGTATATATTTTAACACCTTGAGGTGGGATATAAACGGTATCATATTTCCCGACTTCTCACCCTGCACTAATACCTCTTCGTCATCCGACACCCGGATCTTGACGATTTTCTTTTCACAGTTTATTTCTACTTTGTTACGTGCTAACCAATCCATTCCCACTATCACGTCAAAACTACCCAATTCTACCGGTAACAAGTCAATCGGAAGGGATTGATCGTTCAGAATAAAAGGGCAATTCCGAACTATCTGATTAACTATCATGGTTTTACCGTTAGTGACTTCTACGGTGTAAGGTTCTATGGTTTCACCAATTGGGAGGTTTGCTATCGACAGGAATCTAATGGAGACAAAACTTCTATCGGCGCCCGTATCAAATAATACAGAAGCGTAATGATCAGAGACGAGGAAAGTACCTGTCACTACGCTGGGGTCCTGGCGTGCTTCGTTCGCCCCCATCACGAATGCTCGGCCTCGCGCCGGATTGGACGACGATGCCTGACCCGCGGTTTGCCGCCCATTTCCTCCCTGGTTCAGCTTCGGACAGTTTCTCTTGAAGTGATCTGTGCCACCGCATTCAAAGCAAGCACGACTGGTGGTCATCACTTGATTTCCTTGTGGGTTTTGTTGTCGGGTTGATTGGGTCCTAAATGGCTGCGCACGGATAGGTTGCGGTTGCCGGTTCAAGTTGTTCAGGTTTGTCCTACAACTCGGTACGTAGTGCCCAATCCTGCCGCACCGGTGGCACACCACTTCTTTGCACATGCCACCATGGCGGTAACCGCATTTCCCACACTTAGGAAACGTTCCCTTCTGCGGTTCTTGCCTTCCGCCTGAACTAGTCATGGCGTAGTTCTGGGCAGTGGGCCTAGCACGTTTACCTTGCTGCTTTTCCTGGATCCTGTGGTCATATGTACCCCGCTTTCCCCCAGCGGACTCTCCCGCCACCTTCAGTGACCCGCTCCTTACGAAATCATACGTGACGATACCAGCTTGCGTCACCGCACCCTCATACGTCTGGTGTCCCCCAGAATTGACTATACTCCTTACAACTGGATTTGCCCCCAAATATAACGCTCAACCCTCTTCGACTCTGGGGTGACCAACCATGGTACCAATCGCGACAACTCATTAAACCGGTTCGTATAACCCAAATGGTCTGCCCCCTGCATCTCCAGGTTCCACAATTCATTTTCTAATTTTTGCAATTCGTTTTTCGGGCAGAAATGTTCCAGTACAAGAGCCTTGAGCTCTGTCCAGGTCATGCGGTTTGTCGCCGCCTGACCCCGGGTCTGCACTATCGTGTTCCACCATGTCAAGGCATGGTCCGTGAATGTGCAGGTAGCATACTTAACAACACAATCCTCGGGGCAGTTGCTGATATTCACAACGGATTCTATTTTCTCCATCCACTTAACCAACCCATTTGGTCCTTCAGACCCGCTAAACTCTAGAGGTTTGCACAACATAAAGTCTTTGATCGAACATCCCCTGGATGCACGAATCGGTTCAGTACGGTTCGTCTCTACCGTAGGTATAGGGCCATTACTGTCTGTAACGACCACCCTAGGCGGTGCGTCATTACTCGGAATCGTGTTATCATTCTGTGGAGGATTAACATTTTGTTCCCCGTCATTATTGGTGGTCGTTTGATTGCTCGGAGGGGCTGGATTGGTCGAATTGTTAATACTGGCGGCGATGCGCGATACTATATCCGGTATCGCCGCCTCTAACTGTTGAGCAATCAAACGGCTCACGTCCACTTCCGACAATTGGGCTGAACGTTTTGGTGCCATTCTACACAACATCAAGAAAATATATATAATTAATGCAAGTTCCAATCATAAAACACAACAAACATTCCATTCATTAATAAACATTAGTACATATTACATCCATGTCAGTTCACATACTTTCCTGTCATCATTACATAAGTTAAGTTTTCATACAAAGGGCCTATGTCGGCATCATCTCGACATAACCCGCAATGGGTCAGTGCTTGAATGATACCCAAAAGTATCTATAATGATATACCCCAAAAGAGACCCCCCCTAAGGGCCAGTGGTTGTATTATAACTACCCAAGATTCACTCTATGTTAGCATCACCACTAACTGCTTACACAGAGTATCAAAAAGCGGTCCCTGTCTACTCCCATCCTAACACAACTAAACACGGTGGTATACCAAACCCACCAACACCGCCACCAACACCACCATCACAGCCAGCATAACCCGGATCCGCGTCTCCATCCGGCCGATCATCCACTGGGAGTATGAGCACTCCCTCTTCAGCTGCGAAATCGCATACTGGTGGTCCAGTATGCAGTCCCCCAGGTACATCCGCCTCTGTACCCCCACTGTCAAGGCGGCGGAGTGCTCATTCACCTGTTCGGTGAGCACTCGCAGCCATGCCGCCGCGTCCCTTTCCTGCCTAGGGAGACCCCACACAGGTGGAGTCACAGGCTCGGGCTGGGAGCGGGAGGACTCGCCCCTGCGGGTAGCAGGTCTGGGTGGGGGCGAGGTAGGTGGGACCTGCGGGACACTGATCCGCGCCGTGAGGCGGGGTCCGAATCCGGGAGGGATAGGGACGGCCTGTGGTGCGGGTGGGGTAGGGGATCTGGCAATCCTGGCTGGGGAGGACTGGCCAGAGCTCCTAAGACTAGCCTCGCTAGGCTCGGAACTGGATGATACGCGGAGGCTCCCAGAGTTCCCGGAGCTGACTTCCTCCGGGTCCTCCTCCATCGATACACTAGGTGTTCTCGACATACTTACCTGCACACAAGTTAAACAAACATATAGTTCTTTTCATAGTGTGAACCATAATCAAATTAATATCCACTTACTTATACAACTTGACCACATAAAATATTATCATATATTTGCACATATGTTGCCAATTTTACCTATTAAAGTCCCCCGTGACTTCCCCTGAATTCCCTCGTGCGGACAAGTCTGTTATTATGTTCCGGACCATAATAACTCACTTGTCCATCCAAGTTCATCCAGACCTTGTCACAATAAATTATTAGTTGATATTCAGATCCTATAACACTTGAGCTACTGGTTATATTTTAGGTATCTTTTAAAGACATCCTAATTCTTTATAACCAATGGCTCTGATACCAAGTTCTGTAACACCCCGTAACCGCAGCGGAAACGTACACGGGATGCAACAGACACATCTGATATCAACAGCATTGCTTATAAAGAAAACACCACTACAATAATTTAAACGCATTACATTGTTCCGAGTTTCGTTACCGACTAGGCGTTATCACATAAGTTTTACCAATAGTATGTTAACATGTTTAAAACAAAATATAGACCCTTAAGCTTCCACAAAATAGCACACATCATCAAGCACGTATCACTCATTCCAATTTGGGTGTACCTAGAAAGCATGTAAAGAAAACGGGTCAACTACGAATAGTTGGTGAGTTTCACTAATTTAAATAAACCATGACAAATCATTTTAATAATCATAAATTAATGATGTAATTATGCTGAGACTACAAGTGAAAACTCTGTTAACCCAGAAACACATTTAATAACCACTGGGGACACTGTTAACCCAGAAACACATTTAATAACCTCTGGGGACACTGTTAACCCAGAAACACATTTAATAACCTCTGGGGACACTGTTAACCCAGAAACACATCATTTAATAACCTCTGGGGACACTGTTAACCCAGAAACACATTTAATAACCTCTGGGGACACTGTTAACCCAGAAATACATTTAATAACCTCTGGGGACACTGTTAACCCAGAACACTGTTTCGGGCCTTACAATATTAGCAACTCAGACAATTACCATCTTAATACATTACCGTACGATTCCCGTACAATAAACATTATATAAATACATTCATTTCCATGCGATCGGCATGTACTTAAACACTTTGATAAAAACATGCTTTCCGCCCCGGGAAAATATTTAAAATAGTTCAATAAAAAGGGGCTCGTGAAACTCACCTTTTTGTGAGCAAAGATGTAATACTGTGCACAGCTACCGGTCCGGATCTGTAATACGATCCCTAAGTCGTTACTACACAATTTCTATTAATATAACTTAAATTCGTGTTAACCGGTACGTCTGAGGACACTGTTGACCCAGTACCGTACACGATCCGGGGACAATGTTAACCCCGAAACACTTCTCAGGACTTAGATTGTGATATCACTTACAGTTCTTTAGTCAAAATTACCATTAGTTTGTTTTCTCGTTTTGCGTGCCTAGCACGGCTAACCGTCTTTATGTTTTCAAGAATGAGTTTGGTCACATACGACCCGAAAATAGTTGTTACTGATATTTTAATTAAAGTGGTGAAATTAGAGCTCGGTTTAGACACCCCGTTTGGCCGCGGGGCCCGTTTCCGTCTTTAGTATACCGGAAACTGCTAAATCGGGTAAAATTACCCAAATCATCCGAATTACTTTCGGATGATTTATTTTTACTTGATTAACTTAGTTTCATGAAAATAGTCCATTTTTAGGGTTTTTATACACCAGTCAGCTCGCTTAGGCGAACTTTGCCGGTTTACGCGTTTAAGCTTTAAAAGTTTGTTTTTATGTTCTGTTTAGCACAAATAATTATCCGTTTAGTCTCGGATCTTGAAATTTTGCACAAATCAGTTTTTGACAGTAAGGAATTTTATAAAAATATTTTCAGAATTAATTTTTATATTTAACATTTATTTATCTATTTTTAAACGTCATTTAAACACCAAATATGTCGAAAATACCAAACGACCTTAGAAAAATCCCAAATTTTTCTGGGATGACTCCTGCCATCCACATAGTTCCCAGTAATTTTTACAGAACCAAAAACTCATTTTTCATGCCATTTTCACCAAAACCGAGCTAGAAAACCCTAAAACTCGTTTTACCGAAAAGCCTACTTAGACTTCTCCAATGGACTTGAAATTTTGTGTGTGACTTTTATATGTTATAAAAAGCTTATCTGAATTTTTCCAGAATTGTTCATGATGTTTAGATATTTTTCACCATTTTTAGCCAAAACCGAGCATTAAATTCACCAAATATTCATCCTTTATGCAAAAATTACCAAAATTTCACAGATCTCATATTTTCATGTGTAGATCATCTCTGTGAAATTTCATGACTCAACTCTAAGTCTACCACAATCTGTCCAAATCTTACAAATCATACTAAAAACCGAACTACCTTGTATTTCTAGCTTTAGATCGCAAAGATCTTGCTTTCTAGCCTTTGCTAGCAACTAGATACAACACCTACAAGCACAACAACACCACACCAAGCAAGTTATACCCACAATCAAGCCATTTCTTTCATGGTTTCGGTTAAGACATCAAAACAAAGATTTTAACCGTAAAAATTTGTTTTTGACTCTTTTAACTCCTTTCTTGGACCAAGATCCCTTGTATAACTTGTATACATCACTTGATCATGCAAGAATCGGTTTCATCTCGGGTTTTCACCCATTTTTCACTTGAAACCTCATTTTCTCAAGATCTTGGAATTAAAAACCAAGATTAAACCATAATAACATGTTTATACCTTATGATTCTTGCTTAAAAACTTGGGTTTTTGGATGAATGTTGAAGAATGTTGAGAGAAATGTGGAGTTGAAGTGTTAAAAAAAGAAAATGATATGTGTGTGCACACCATATGGACCGATCGGTCCTTGTATGGTGTGGGGTGGGGCCCACATCTCAAACCTTGGCCACACATTTGGATTGTGTAATCCAGATAATGTTGTGGATAATCTGGTTCAGTTCGTTTTTCGGTTAAACACTTAATTCGGCTTAAAACGAGGCTAAAACGGTCGTTTTTCGGCTTAAAAATAAAATTTATATAAAACCGATTTAAAAACTTTAAAAACTTAAACCATGACATTTATTGACTCAACACATCATATTGTCGGTCATTGTGCATCTTTTTCGGCTTGATCGATCTTCTCTTGATTGGTTTGATGTTAAAGGTTTTGTTTATCGTACCGACGTACCAATAAATCGAAATCCTTTTTCTGTGCTATAATTCACTTATCCCGTAGCCTTAATACTTCGTAAACCTTACTAAACATCATATATTTCGTCTATAATGTAATCCCCGATTCGATCGGGTTTCAATAATCGTTCATCGGTTAATCGTAATTCCAATACGACTAGCTGTACATTCGAGTATAATTCATACTTGTGAATCTTATATACTCGTATAAACACATTATAATTTATATATTCAGTATTAAATAACACATAACTGGTATATTCCGGCTAGGGTATACCTGAATTTGCCGGAATCGTTACAAAATGTCATTTCATGGTTCGCGAGGGCATTGTTCTAGGGCATCGAATCTCAAGTGCGGGGATAGAGCTTGACCGGGCAATGGTCGAGACCATTTCTAATCTTCCCCCGCCGACTTCTGTGAGATCAATCCGTAGCTTTCTAGGTCATGCTGGGTTCTACCGCCGGTTCATCAAAGATTTTTCTAAAATCGCGAGACCCATGACCAAACTTTTGGAGAAGGATGCTCCATTTATTTTTTCTGAGCAGTGTATCGAGGCGTTTGATCTTCTAAAAGACAAACTAGTTAACGCCCCGATCATGGTTGCTCCCGACTGGTCATTACCATTCGAGTTGATGTGTGACGCGAGTGACTTCGCAGTCGGAGTGGTTATTGGACAACGGAAGGATAAACATTTCCATCCGATCTACTATGCGAGCCGGACCTTAAATGGCGCACAGGAAAGCTATACCACAACCGAAAAAGAGCTTTTAGCTGTGGTGTTCGCTTTCGACAAATTTAGGTCCTATCTAGTTTTGTCCAAAACGATTGTTTATACGGATCATGCCACTATTAGATATCTTTTCAGCAAGCAGGATGCTAAGCCTCATCTTATCCGATGGATCCTGTTGCTTCAAGAGTTCGATATAGAGATCCGTGATAAAAAGGCGGCCGAGAATGTGGCGGCTTATCATCTTTCACGACTAGATGGAGTTGATTCAGGAGATTCGGGAGTTAGGATCGACGATCGTTTTCCGACGGAGAGTCTGATGTTCGTTACTGCACAAGAGGAAGGTTTTCCATGGTTTGCTGATTTCGCGAACTATCTCGCTGACGGATACCTCCCAAAGATGCCTTACCAGCAAAAGAAGAAATTCTTTGCTGACATCAAATTTTACCTTTGGGACGATCCATATCTTTTCCGCATTGGTGCTGATCAGCTTATTAGAAGGTGTGTAGATGTCAAGGAAGGATGGAAAATTTTGAGCCATTGTCATGTGGGACCGACTGGAGGTCACCACGGTGTGAATTCTACAGCAAAGAAAGTCTTTGATTCTGGTTTTTACTGGCCGTCTATCTTTAAGGATGCTCATCTGTTCGTTAAGAGTTGTGATCGTTGCCAGCGTGTCGGCAACATTTCTTCGCGAAACAAAATGCCCCAGAATGCCATTCAAGTTTGTGAGGTTTTTGATATTTGGGTATTGATTTCATGGGACCGTTTCCATCTTCGCGTGGAAACAAATACATACTCGTGGCCGTCGATTACGTGTCTAAGTGGGTTGAGGCCAAAGCTCTACCCACCAATGATGCCCGAGTGGTAGTCCATTTTCTAAAAAGTCTATTTGCTCGTTTTGGAGTCCCGAAAGCCTTGATCAGTGATCGAGGTACTCACTTTTGCAACTCGCAGATGGATAAGGCGTTGAAGCGTTATGGGATCACCCATCGGCTTGCGACCGCCTACCACCCACAGACTAGTGGGCAAGTGGAAGTGAGTAATCGGGGAATCAAACGTATTCTCGAGAAAACGGTTGGTTCAAATCGTCGGGATTTGTCCGACAAATTAGATGACGCTCTGTGGGCCTTCCGTACAGCCTACAAGACTCCGACTGGTTCCACACCATTTCGGATGATTTATGGGAAGGCCTGTCATCTTCCTGTTGAATTGGAACACCGCGCTTCATGGGCCCTTCAAAGGGTTAATCTTGATTTACCCGCTGCAGAGGGTAATCGTTTCCATCAATTACACGAATTAGAGGAGCTCCGGGATCACGCATATGCACAATCATTTCGGTATAAGAAGCATACGAAGGAACTGCATGACAGGAAATTGAAGGGTAATAAGCAGTTTAAGTGTGGGGATAAGGTTTTACTGTATAACTCACGATTGAGGTTATTCCCGGGGATGTTGAAATCCCGATGGTCGGGACCGTTCACGGTCACTGAGGTTTTCCCGTACGGCACGATTGAGATACAAGATTGAAGCGGGAAGTTTAAGGTGAACGGCCATGGATTGAAGCACTACAAAGGAGAGCCGATAACTGATCAGACAGTCGAGGTGTTCTACCTTGACTCATTCACCGAGGAATAGGCGTGATGGATGCATCACTCGGGAGACAGCCCGAGTTGTAGAGTTTGTATTATGATTCTCTTTATTATCTGTTTTTATTTGTTTTATTTTTATTTATATTTATAAAAACATAAAAATACAAAAAAAAAATATTTAATAAAAATCAAAAAAAAATTAAAAAAATTCAAAAACACAAAAATATGTTTATTTCTTATGTTTCTGTTTTCTGTTTTGTACGCCGCTACATGCGAGCGAGTTTGAGTTGTTACATGTATTATTATGCGCATGGTAGCTCTGATGGCGTTTTGGAACTGGTTCACCCGAGGTTGCGGCCGCGAATGAAATGCTATACGGTCGTTCGTTTGAGTCATACACAGCTGATGAAGAATTTGCATCTAAACCAGGGGAGTAACCCGTTGTCTATTTTAATTTCTGTTCTTTGAAGTTTTAATTTTATGCTTTATGTTTTATTTTTATTTTATTTCTTTTCCTTGTTCTCATCGAGGACGATTTCGTTCTAAGTGTGGGGATGGGAATTTATTTTACTTAGTTGTAAAATATATATATATATATATATATATATATATATATATATATAATAATAATAAAAAATTATTCACTTGTTTTTCGTTTTCGTACGTAGTTTAAGTTAAAAAAAATAAATAATAAATAAATAAATAAATAAAAAATAAATAAACAAAAAAATTAAAAAAATAAATAAAAAAAAAATGTCCCTTCTTTTTAGCTTCTGTTGCATTAAAGTGGGAGATGATGATATTTATCGGAAATCGGTTTTTCAAACTACTAATAATATGAGATAAATAAAAGAAATCGCACTTAACTTGGGATGTGTCGGTAGGCTCAGCCTTGAAAATGAAAGGGCAAATTTGATAAAACGGTTAAACGGAAATCTTTTGTGGGTAAAGCGTTTTGTCCGTGGAAAATAAGCAATGAAAGGTCGGGCCATACTCAAGCCTCAAATTTTGGTATGAAAAAGTGGAAGTATCATGAGTTTTAAAAATTTGAATACGTTATCATATGATGCTTGGGTAGGTTTAACATTAGAGTATGCCGTGTAGCCTGTGATATAAATCTTAAACTGCTAGTTTAGTGTTTTACACCTCATTGGCGTATGGTTTAATAACCTTAAATCCTGTACTGATGGGATGCTTTGGGTCCGGAGACCATGGGTCTGTATGCAATCTATTTATCTGGGTATTCACAATTCCTAAGTGGGGTTGTGGATATTTAAAAATAAAGCCAAAGAGCAAACCCTTATAAGTCTATAAACATGATCACAAAAAGTACAAAAGTACAAATACACTACAGACTTGATCATCCACGCTGTTAGCCATGTGGGGTCCCCTTGCTCGCGTCTCATTACCATTAAGAAACGGACCACAAGGGACACGCTACATGTAAGCCCTACAGATGAAATTTTGCATACTCACCTATGGTGATGGATTTGGGGTATTGCTTGATAACGGGGGTATGTCATGTTGTGGGGAACACTAGCTATTAATAAATTGAACCTTAATCGTATCTAATGGCTGCTTGGTAGACTTTGATGCTTAAGCTTAGGTGGATAAACAATACCCTTGATCGTCTTAACTATTCATAAATATTGAGTAACAAAGTTTTAATTCTGCTAATTTTGAGGTTTAAGTCAAGTTGGGGTGGTCTGGTCCGGTAAAAGCAGAAAATAAGCGGATCTTAATTGTGTAAACCACTAAGTATTATTATTGTCGGATCTTATTTGTCCCGGTAAAGATTAAGGCATGGGTTAGGTGGACAACAATATCGATGATCGCGGTTTTTGCGTTTTTCTGAGCTTTAAAATCTAACCTATATGTTTGATTTAACTTTGATTTTCCGATTCTGATCCAACTGCAGTCAAATCTTTTTCAGGGACGAAAAAGTCTTAAGTGTGGGGATGTTTGATGTGTAGTAAAACACACTTACTTTCCTTATGATTTTATCATGGTTTTTATGCTTATTTGTTTATTTTATGAAAGTATTGGGGGCTAAGTGCAATAATTTACAAAGTTTAAATGTTAATTGTAGGTTTATGAAAGATGGTGAAAAAAAGAGTTAATTTGGAAGATTCTAGAGGCCTTGTTGGTCAAGTTTTGAAGCTACAACTCAAGGCCCAACCCAAGCCCACAAGTCAGAAGCCTTACATAATATTATATTAAGATAATTAATTAAGTTTTCAGCTATAATTCAACCAACAAACCCGAAAATAATAAAACCCTAGCCTCTTCAACAGTTCCGATCGGAACTACTGTAGCAACAAAGAAAAAAAAGAAGAAAAGGCGTTTGTGGAGGCTGTGGCGGCTGGAGAGGAAGAAGAACATCAAGGGGCATCTTGGTACAGCAGCTAGGCATCTTATACATCATAAATCTCAGCCATAAACCCTAAGTAATTATCCTTAAACTTTGTTTATTGTTCAAGAACCCTAACTTTGTTGAATTAATCTTTTGCTTTGGATTGTTTTGCAAGTGATTGATAGTTTGACTTGTGATTGATTGTGTTTGAATCTTGAATGAATTTGATCATGTTTAAGTTGATTTTTGTGATGTTTTTCTTAAGTATACATGTTTAAGATGATTGTTGAGTAGTTTAGACTTGTATAATGGATTGTTAATGTTCAAGACTTGAATTATTGATGTAAAGTTTAACTAAACCATAAATTAGATTGTGTATGATGGCTGTGTTTTATGTGATATTACTTATAATCCTCTTGCATTAGTTAATTGAATTAGTTTTGATTAATTGATTGCTTATTAGACTCTTGACTTGGTGTTTAGGGTTTATTTGCGGGGTGTACAACCGTAGGGATAAGTGGGTAATATAAATTATCTAAAATCAGTTAAAATACACCTTCTTTGAGACCTAGAGGTGATAAGAAGTAATATTGTCTCGTTGCTTTTACTTGTTAGAATTAAGACCGCGCGAGAGCGGGTTTTTGTCTTGTCGAGTTTGAGTGTTTATGTGCAATTAGTTGGTTTAATTTGGGTTAAGTTAAATTGTTCCTCTATCCTTGGTGACATAGTATTTGTCTCCATTAGGATAGTGTGTCGATGAGACCGAGAGGAGAGTCGACATTTGAACACGTTAATAATTGTTTTTTCTGGTTTATTCTTTAAAATCAACTAAGATAAGTTAGAGATTGTTAGAGAGACTGAGAGGTAATTTGACTTTTTTAAACAAGTTTTAGTTGTGTCATCTTTTATAACCGGCGTCGTGAATATTTTCAATCCGTTGTCTTGTTATTTCTGTCAACATGATTCATTCCTAGGTAGACGTCTTTATATATTGAATTTAAACCAAAGTTTTCAAAGTTTTGTCAAAAGTTTTCATTCAGTTAAGTTAAGTAGTTAAATTAAATTCTAAAATAAATCAATTAAATGTTTTGGTGAGTCTTGGTTAGAGTTTAGTAATTATAAACGTTTTCACGTGTCTTCGAGTTCGATATCCGGACTTTCCTCATCTGTGCTATACGCGACCGGTACACTTGCCGTTTGTGTGAACTAGGATAGATTGTTTGGTTTTTAAAGCTTAGTTGCGACTTGTGTTTTATTTATATATATATATTCGCACATCAAGCTCCAAGAAGATAAAAAAATAACCAATCTTTATGTTAGTGATAAATACGAAGGAACTTTTGTTTTTGTTGAGCTTCCATTTATGCAAAATGTCATGTTCTCACAATGTTCACTCACACTCAGTTTTATATCTGATCATACCTGTGATGTATGTATGTGAACACTCTTAGTCAAAATGCAATATGTGATAAATAAGCTTGTAACAAGTTCAAATCTCCACCTTCCAAAGGGTTTCATAGATCAGAAGGTAAAAGGGTTTGTTTTTGTGTGAGTAGGTATTTGGTATTTTGTGGTGGTTCAAGGGTTAATGAGGATGGTAAATACAACTTCCACTGATTTTCGAGAGTCTTGAGATGTCTTCAATGGTTAGCTCATTTCCTCCGTTTTTTTATACCTAATGACTCTTTTAAGGTCAGATCGTCAAGACCAGTTTTATCAAGGATGTGGATCAATTCTTCCTCAATTCTATTCTGAATATAACTTCCAACTCTAATGGATCGTTCGGATTTGAGCCTAATAGCCCCCACCCTCATTAGTTCGGTATATTCATGATGAGACTGAGTTTGACTTTTTCTACATCTTCCTTCGTGGGACCAGTTTTCGCAACCTAAGCATCGTTCATATCTTTTTGCTTTTCTCTTCATTGCATTTTTGGAAATTCCACTGAATGGTGGCCTTTGTTCGTCTTGGCACCACTTTTTCCTCACCTCATTGCTAAGGAGAAAGATTCTCTCCCTAAGTTCTGGAGGCAACCTAGGCTTTGTGAAGTGTATGCAGCAAAGGAAATTGAAATCGAAAGAATGCATTTCCAGTTCTTTAGGGTCTGCCGGTAAAAGACCAGTGTTGTATTTTACCAGTAAGAGGGATAAAATGATAGGGTTTTTGGTTAAGGTTTTTGGTTTTTTGTAATTTGGTAATGGATTTGATGGAATCGTGTCAATATTACATTCTTCCTTATACAACGCTTCGTGCGGTCTTGAAATGAATAATTGCGACAAGTTCTAAATTACATGAAACATATGACTCACTCAAAGCTTCCGAAAAACTATTTGTATGGCATGAGGTTTATCTCACAGTAACGAAGGAATTGGGTATTAAAGCCATATTTTGCATAAATTTATTCTCAATCTTACAAAACTTCTTTTTACCTTTTCACTTTTTTTTATAATGATTGGTTATTTGCAAATAATTTCTTGGTTTTCTCTTTAGGTTTTAGAATAATCTTTGTTTGCTGCAAAAATATTTGTCGTTTTAGAGAATTTTTATAATTAATTGGACAAACAATTGGTCAAGTAATTCCCCTCCCCACACTTGAATCTCACATTTTCCTCAATGTAGAAAGATTCATGAAAATATAAAAATTCTAATTGAGTATTATGGGTAAAAATGGAGAGTTACTTCCCTACGGGTTAACGAAATTTCGACAGAGCGTCCCCTGTTTATCGTCTGTTTTCCTGTTTTTGTATCTGTATAATATAAAACTGCAAACAACCACAAACAACCAATCATAAACTGCTGAAAATTGGGTATGGAATCATCCATCCCTTACCCTATCAGGCTAAATTAGTACCTAGCATAATGTCTTTGGCACCCACGGCCATAAAAGTATCCAAACCAACATAAAAACAAACAAACAAGTACGACGGAAAGTAAATTGTTTAAAACACACATAATAAGTTCATAAAATACTACCAACCCATGCTAGTGCCTGACCTACTAGTATCGCCAGTCATCAGTTACCCATGTCCGGGTCAAATGGTCCCCACTGCCTGTCCATGCGATATCCCAATCATTCAATCTCTCCCCTCGTTTCTTCATACTCGGCTGCTCGCTGTGCATCGGAGGCAGCCATTTGTTCGTTGATCCTATTAAATTAGGCGGTAGTGTTAGTTGAGAATTGATCGATCAGTTCATATATAACCTCCAAAGAGTATCGGCTGTCGTGTGACGCGCTGGGGCCGGCCCCTGATGAAGATGGGACTCTTCTTTGACGTAAGTTCGGCGGCGGCTTTTCCTGGGTGGTGATTGTCGTCTTTCGGGCACATCTTGTATCATCATCTCAGCTGTGTCTTCCGGATCCCAAACCTGGTTGTACTTGTCACAAAACCTCCATACATTCGGGCTGATTTGCTGAACCATCTGCATGCTTTCACAGTAGTCAAAGTTGAGAGCTATCGGGTCTGGGCTTCGAGTTCCTTTTGTGTCTGCATTGTAGGCCCCGTAAAAGTTGTAGATCCAAGGACTACCGAAGATCGGGGTATTTCCTCGGGCACTTGTATTTGTCACAAAGAGTTTGCAGAATAGCATCGTGATGTTGCATGCTATTTCATTTTTCATGCAGTATAACGCCAAAAGATCCTTCAGGTTGACAACCCCTTAACTCTGACCTCGAGCTGTAACGGTGTGACTAAGCAAACGGTGTAGGTATCTCATGTGGGGGTCACGCAGTGCGGTGCTTTTTGAAACGCTTGGTTTATACTCTGCCGTACCATAGCTCAACTGTTCCCAGGCTTCTGCCCTTGTGTCACCTGCTTTAGCTTTATCATCATCACCTTTATCTATAAATGTTGTTTTAGCCTCGAACCATATGTCTGAGTCGGTTTCCTCGGTTTTGTAAATTCTCAAATCAACTCCTAGTTGGGTGACAGATGTTGTATGCCATATACCCCCACATCGGAACTCGATTGCCTCTTCATCCCACATATCAAACTTTTTCTTTTTTATATTGAACGAGGCTAAGAATTCCTTTGAAATTTCCATCACCGATTCCCCTGTTTGACTAAAAACCCGTCTCCAAGGTCCCCTCACAATGTTCTCATAACGGTTCCATTGGTTGACGTGTCTTAGAGTGTCTTCACAAGCATAGAAGTTGGCTTCTGGATACCTGTTGTTGAGATAAGTTAATCTTGTGTTTGCTTGTCGGTCCTTTGTTTTGCGGTTTGGGAAGACTAGAAATGCATGAACGTCTTCTCCATACTCGGCCATCTGCAATTTACACCCAAATTAGTCAAAATTCGTGAAAAATTTTCAATTTGCCGAACCAGAGAGCAAAACACGGCGGCGTGCTTTCAGAAGCACGGCCCCGTGCTGTTGCCTCTGGTTCAGTTTCCTTTGATGTTTGACTTTTGGTTGACCACGATTCGTGTTGTTTTGGGCACGGCTCGTGTTTTTAATATTGATTTCTAACTTACTCAGACTCGAACCCTCGTTTCTAACCGGTTTTATCAATTAGGCTTAATGGTGTGTCGGGTATTTATGCTAACACCCATAACCTGAATTGTCCCTTTCAATTAAATCCTAACCATCGAACATTCAACAATCTATTCATCTTATGGAAGCAAAATAACCCATATCCTTTTCGGGTTTTGACCCGATTTGGTCTAATTGAGCGATTTTAGGGTTAAACTAAACCTAGAATGATGAATTTGACCAATGCAATTGTTAAATTAACATACCTTGGGTTTTGAATTGAAGATTTGATGAAGAAATTAGCGAAATATTGGATGGTCGGCGGTTTTCGGTCCAGAAACGTAGTGTATGTTAGGGTTGGTGGTTGGAAAAAGTTATTTTATTAAGTTAAAACTCATAACTGCTATGTGACCAAAAACACGGCCCTGTGATTTTTTGAGGCACGGTACCGTGCTGCATAGTGCAGACAGTATTTTTATTATTATTATTATTATTATTATTATTATTATTATTATTATTATTATTATTATTATTATTATTTGTCGAACTGTTTTTTTTAACTGGGTTTTTATTTTCTGGTTAGTTGAACATGGTAATTAAAAATCCTAGTCTTCATTAAATCATGAAAGGTATACTAAAAGACATAATTAAAAATGAAAAGTACAACAACAACTCTCGGATCCTAACACATAGTACTAGCGGGAACAACTTCAACATGAAACAAAGTCAGAACTTCAACGGCCACCACTTCCGAACAAGTCCTGGATGTGTGGTGGTGCTCGTTTGGCTTCCAAAAGTTCGTCAAGCTTTTTGTTGAGCGTAACGATTTCTCGGTTGAGAAAGTTAAGTTTGGAAGTCACATCTTTGTGGTGGCCATCCACAACATAGAAGTTCTCGAACCTAAGCAGGTTGACTTTGTTAATTAACTCGACTACTCGAGCTTCGGTTTTCATGTTGCTCTCAACTTGATCTCTTATGATGCATTGGAGTCTCATGACCTCCTCCTCAAGGTATGAGGAGGATTCATGTTGTTTCCCCTTTTCATTGGCCTCCATTCAACCCTTTTTCCTTCCATTTAGGTAAGTTATGTTTGGTGTGAATGGAATAGTGAGTTTATGCATGCATTATATAGAGACTGGAAAGTTGAACACGGCACCGTGCTTTCAAAAGCACGGCCCCGTGCTGCTAGAGGAATAAATGTTTCTGAGTCAGAGAATTGTACGTAGTCAGCGCGTATCATGCTGAAGATTCTGGGGTGACCACGGCCTCGTGCTTAGGAAAGCACGGCCCATGCTTTTTGTCACGGTGAATTTCTTTGTAATTTTCAGCAAGATGCGAGATCTGGAATTCTTATAATGACGTTTATTATGATAATTTAGAAGTTTGGTCATCTAAAAATTAGTTTTCATTAAAATAAAAGTCCTAGAACAATTACGGGATAAGCCCGGTTTTCCTAAGAATAGAAAATATCCGGGTTAAGCACGAAGTCCTAACACATTGTGCTTAATGCACCTGTTTACACATAAAAACAGAAAATTAAGTTTCTTAGAGTTCTCCGAAAGGCTCTCCTCCTCCGAATGGTCCTCGTGGTGGAAAATACGTGAAACCTAGAACTCGTAACTGGAGTTGTTCATTGATGTCTCGGAGTTCCATTTTCATGTTTTCCACTGATTCGGTGAGTTGAACGAGACACATCTCAGCAAGGAGATTCATTTCGGTGAGTTCTTTAACGAGTTCTTGAAGTTTCAAGAGAAGCTCGGTTTTGGAAACAAGGCTGGCATCGTTTCTCGGATGTCGGGAAACGGGGATTGCTTCACTTATCTCAGTTGGCATGTTGAATTTTCAGAGGTTATTGGTTTGGTTTTTGTTTGTGCAAAGAATGCAATGACACAAGGTGCCTTTTATAACCAACCAGTGAGCCTAGCACGGCCCCGTGTTTTTGTTCTGACAATTCTATTACAAACCATTCTGACTGAGATTTTTGCAGCGAAGATGCCGGTCCGCTTTTTTAGGCACGGGACCGTGCTTTTTAGAGCACGCCCTCGTGGTTTTCAAAATCATTTTATAAATTAAAATATATATTTTTTTTATTTACAAGGCCTAGTTTCGTGAAGGTCTTGGCCAGACCTTGTTTCCTTGATTTCTTATTCAAAGAGTTTGGAGGGTTAATACCTCCAAAACTTCTTTAAGTGGACCGTCGATATATGGCTTTAATCGATGTCCATTTACTTTGAACTTTTGGCCATTTGAATTTGAAATTTTGATTGTCCCATAGTCAAAAACTGATTCAACTATTTGAAATTTTGATTGTCCATCAGGATTTAAATTTTCCTGGGAAAAGACGTAAACGAGCGTTGTATAACAGTACACAATCGCCAGCTTGAAATTTTTTGTTTCTTTTTAAATGGGCGTCGTGTATGCGTTTAGTCTTTTCCTTGTAAAACCAGGAATTTTCGTAAGCCAATGTTCTTAGTTCCTCGAGCTCACGAATTTGATCTTCCCGGTTTACTCCGGCGGACGTTAGATCAAAATTCACTGCTCTGAGGGCCCAGTATGCTTTGTGTTTTAACTCTAATGACAGATGAAATCCCTTCCCGTAAACGAGCTTGAAGGGTGTCGTTCATATGGGAGTTTTGTAGGCCGTCCTGAGAGCCCACAAAGCGTCATCTAACTTTTCTGCCCAATTTTTGCGATTCATTCCTACAGTTCTTTCTAAAATTCTCTTAATTCCTCGATTCGAGACCTCTACCTGCCCACTGGTCTGAGGGTGATATGGTGTTGCCAGTCGGTGATGAACCCCATACCGTGCATAGACCTTGTCCATCAGGGTGTTATAGAAGTGGGTACCTCTCTCGCTGATTAGGGCTTTCAGAGTACCGAATCGTGAAAATAACCTTTTTAGAAATCTTACTACAACCCAAGCATCATTAGTGGGAAGAGCTTGTGCTTCTACCCATTTAGATACGTAATCAACTGCTACGAGAATGTATTTATTTCCGAATGAGTTAGGAAATGGGCCCATGAAATCTATTCCACATACATCAAAGATCTCACAAATTTGAATGCCCTTTTGAGTCATCTCATTTTTTGATGAGATGTTCCCGGCTCTTTGACAAGCATCGCATGCTTGGATCAAAGTATATGGTGGGCCAGAAAATTCCTGCATCAAACACTTTCCTGACTGTAGTGGCGGTACCATGGTGTCCACCTGTTGGTCCTTCATGGCAGTGTTTGAGAATGTCTAAGGCCTCCTTGCCTGCTACACACCTACGGATAACTTGATCCGCACCTATTCTAAATACGTATGGATCTTCCCAGAAATAAAACATAAGATCGGAGAATAATTTCTTCCGCTGTTGATGGGTAAGCCCTTTTCTTAGGATTCTACAAGCTAGGTAATTTGCGAAGTCGGCATACCAAGGACTTTCATCTTTTTCTTCTATGACTTCTTGAATGCGCATGAGAATTTTATGTGGGAAATTATCATTGATAATTTCTTTGTGAAGTTCTTCAGGAGTTGGACATTCTAAGCGTGAGAGGTGGTCGGCGACGGCATTCTCTGCCCCCTTTTTTTCCTTGACCTCGATGTCAAATTCTTGGAGTAGTAGGATCCATCGGATGAGTCTGGGTTTGGCATCTTGTTTGTTGAATAGGTAACGTATTTCGGCATGGTCGGTGTAAACTATGGTTTTGGAAAGAACTAGGTAGGATCTAAATTTTTCAAAGGCAAATACTACTGCTAGTAACACTTTTTCTGTTGTGGTGTAATTTTCCCGTGCATCGCTCAAAGTTTTACTTGCATAGTAAATTGGGTGAAAGTGTTTTTCTTTGCGTTGTCCGAGTATGACTCCAACTGCAAAGTCACTTGCATCTCACATGATTTCGAATGGAAGGGTCCAATCGGGTGTGGTCATGATTGGTGCATTGACAAGTTTGTCTTTTAATGTGTTGAATGATTCAACACATTCTTCAGAGAAGACGAATGGTGCGTCTTTCTCCAGAAGTTTGGTCATAGGTCTTGAGATTTTTTAGAAATATTTTATGAAGCGGCGGTAGAAACCTGCGTGACCTAGAAAAATTCTAATGGCTTTGACTGAAGTTGGCGGTGGAAGTTTGGATATGGTTTCTATTTTGGCCCTATCAACTTCTAGTCCGTCTTGAGAAATCTTGTGACCTAGAACAATGCCATCCTTTACCATAAAGTGGCATTTTTCCCAGTTGAGCACTAGATTTACTTCTTCACACCTAGCTAACATTTTGTCTAGGTTTTTCAGACAATAATCAAACGAGTCTCCGAAGACTGAGAAATCATCCATGAAGACTTCCATAGAGTTTTCAATCATTTCATGAAAGATGGCCACCATGCAATGTTGGAAGGTGGCTGGAGCATTACATAGTCAAATGGCATTCTTCGGTAGGCAAAGGTTCCGTATGGACATGTAAAAGCTGTTTTCTCCTGATCCACAAGAGCAATCGGACTTCGGAAATATCCGGAGAATCAGTCAAGAAAGCAGTAGAACATTTTTCCATATAATCGCTCAAGCATCTGATCTATGAAAGGAAGTGGAAAATGATCTTTTCTTGTGGCGTCATTAAGCTTCCGATAATCAATGCAAACTCTTCAGCCTGTGATGGTTCTCATTGATATTAACTCGTCCTTCTCGTTCATTACAACAGTCATTCCTCCCTTCTTGGGTACTACTTGAACGGGACTAACCCAAGGTGAATCCGAGATAGGGTAGATTAAACCGGCATCAAGCAGTTTGATTACTTCTTTCTTCACCACATCTTGCATGTTGGGATTGAGACGTCTTTGATGTTGGACCACGGGTTTGTATTCTTCCTCCATGAGGATTTTGTGAGTACAAAAAGGACTAATGCCTTTGATATCCATGATCTTTGTTTGTTCTCGTTGATTATCCTTACTTAATACAGATCGTAGATATGAATCGTATATAAGTTAACCTATATTAGGATCTAGTTCATGATTGCTATAGATCTATCGTTAATACGTTATATATATTTCTATGTATATTAATATTATCAGTATGAAGAAATTGAGAGAGTGGTTAGGCAGCACCTCGTTAATTAACTCAAAACTTAAATTAAACGTGAACAGTGTTCACCTATAAATAGAAGATGGATCTAGTTCGTTAACATCCTCTAACAAACTAGAGTCCACTTCGTTACATACATTAGAAAGTAATAAACATTAACGAATCACCCCCTGATTCGTTAAACATCCTCAACGAATCAGGGGAACATAACTTAAGTCTTAGTTCGCTAAACAACCTTAGCGAACTAGACATTACATTAACGAACTAACAAGATAAATTAATTGTTTATTACATTAAACAAAACGACAAATACGTTAATGACAAATACAAAGACTCAAGACACAAAATCGTGCACTAAAAGACACCCCCTCGTCTTGAGCTCTTTGCCTTTGGTCTTCACTTGAAATGCTTGGACTGCCAGTCTCTGCAACTATGAATTCCGTTTTCATAACAAACACGCACAACGCGTTGGAATTGCATAGCCAGGTCATAGTCTTCATCGCGCTCAAACAGAATCTTGTTCTTGTGCAGCACGTCATTGTCGGTCTTAGTTAAATTAACCAACCACATCGGGTCGATAATCTTGATAAGCTCAGTCTTCAGTCCTTTACCAAGCACAATGACGGCCTCGCATGTACGGTTATTGAAGTACCAGCGGTCAAACGTAAGATGCATGTGTTGGTGCATTGTCTTCACAGGCACCCGCTTCATCTTCTTCGGCGGCTTTACCTTAAGAACAAGCTTCCTCCATCCAGTCCTTGGATCAATTTCGTCAATATTGAAAAACTTTCGGGATCTGGGGCTTGAAAAGCTTCTTACGGCGGCTTTATCTTTCGGGATCTAGGGCTTGAAAAACTTGAAACCATGATTGACCTCGAACAGCAAGTATTGATGAAACCACTCAGCTGTCCGGTCGCCCCCACGATTGATAAATGGATGACACACGAGGGTACGGACATCCCAACGCGGTAGTGTAAGAACTTCCATTATCGTTTCGTAGTACTGGATTCCCTTCTCCCATTTAACTATGCATACCTTTAGCTCAGAATCATATAGCCATGAGACGATATCACCATTAACCTTGGATACAGTCTTGAATGAGGTCACTTGATTGGTTTTGGCTCTAGCAGCAGCTTCTTCCTTTCGTTCTTGATCAACATACCGATACGCCTTGATAATCTTACTCACCTTTTTATAGCTAAACCACTTAGCAATATCGGCATCGGTTGGGTTCTCAATCGAGTTGAAACGAGTGTCTACAACCTTCTTTCCCTTGGACGTCTTTTCCAAATCATCTTCAGCTGCTTTAACCGTTTGCTCATAAAACACTGGAGCACATTGATCAACGTTTGTGTGTTGAAACAAGTCAGGATACTCCTCAGCAGTGACGTCTTCCATCTCAACTTCCTCGTCTTCATAAATAAAATCCGTATTCATTTGAATAGACGGATCATCTGTTATACCTTCCTCATTCACCACCTCAACGTCAGGCTCGGTCTCTAACACGGTTAACTGTTCATCATTTAACCCTAGCAGTATGGAAATCTGCTCTTGTGTCAGAGACCTATCAACAAACTGACCAACCTAGATCTCATTCATGTTGACCACACTTCTAACCACCCCCGATCCATCAACAAATATGGCCGTATCAGCTTCAATCCTTTCAATCGGTTTAACAGCAGTTGAATCATGATACACAACAACCTGCTTACCCGAGTCATCACCGCCACTTGTACCAGCACCGGAAGATGAGCCGTGCGTTTGTTTAGGCTCACCTCCTACACCAGAATCGTCAGGATCTTGATCATCATTCTTGAGTTTCTTCAAAGCATCATCTTTGCATGTCAATTGTAGAATCAGATCTTCCTGTTCTTTGAGTTTCACCCCCTGAGACTCAACAATCGCACGAAGCTCTTTTGTCTCTTTATGACAGTATGACACATAACTCATCAGCCTTCTTTGATTCTCCATAAGGTGGTCTTGATTCTGACGGTCAGCAGACATTTCATTTTCATACAGATGAAGAAGATTTAACAGCATATATGTCTGATGATTTGGTGGCAGAGCATAAAAAGATGGATGAACAGGCTAGATTGGTCCTTGAGGCCGTGTGATTCTCATAAACGAGACATCACTCAGTGGAGGAGGCCTCATTGACGGTTTTGGAGGAACAGTTAACGGTGTAGGAGAAGGCATTGGTATTTCAGCTAATGTCATTTGTGGAATCATACCAAGCCGCTCATGAGGAACCATCGTAGTTGTCAATGTAAGCGCCGGAGTGCTAGTAGTAGGCGGCACTACCGGGCATTGAGGCATTGTTTGATGAGGCGGTGGCACACCAATAATCACACCAGCTCCAGCTGATACTCGTCTCTTAGATGGAACTTCAGAAGCTGGTGCTTTACCCTTCCGTTTTCGTTCACGTTGAGCTGCAATGGTAGCAGCTAACGCAGCATTTACTGCATCTTGTTGCTCTTGAAAAGCAGCATCACTAGCACCACCACTACCACCATCTCCATCATCATTAACATCGTCATCGTTCCCACCTTCTCCCCCCTCACGCTCGGAATCCGAGTCATCGTGGATCCAGCGTTCATTAGGAGGACATACATAATTAGGGTTAATGATATGACCAATCATACGTTTATCCCGAGGCCTCTCCTTATGGTAAGTCTTCATTCGACGGACAGTATCAGCCTTAATGTGTTCCAAAGGAAGCACATTATCCACCAAAGTTTGATCAATAACCAAGTTTGGCATCAAGTCTTGAATTATTAGCTACAAAAATCGAGGATACATTAAAAACTTCTTCACCTGAATCATTTGCTGGACTTGCTCTTTCAAATGATCAAACACCATTTCCGATAAGTTGAATGGTTTGTTAAGAATAAGAGCCACAAATGCCAATTGCAAACTTATACGACATTCATCAAATCCCCCTTTGCGCCGCCCATGCAATGAATTAGGACATGTAAAAGATACTTGTAAGGAGGGCATATACCATTTTTGTTGAACATAGACGCCACAATATTACCACCATAACGTACACGTCTGAATAAACCTTTGATTAACTCTTTGTCAAACATACTTGGGTAATTATCATTATCTCTAAACCGAAGTACCCTCCTAACCGCATTCACATCCACTGTAATTGGAGTTTGATTGATTGTAGCTCGAATGTGGTTCTCAGTCTCAACGAATTTCAGCAGTATTCTAGAACTACCTAATAATACTTAGATAAACTGTAGGTCTGGCAGTTATGGCATAAAGTATTACTGAACGTTGTAAGAATGCCAAAATATCTCCAAATGTGGCTACGTCAGCAACATCCGAATCAACATAAGCACATATGTTGTGCTTCTTATCATATGTTAGCAATTGAACCTCTTCTTGTTCCTGAGGTTGTTCTTGAGCTTGGGGTTGTTCTATTTCTTGAGGAGCAACAGGTGGATCTTGGTCTATTTGATCGGCCATTTAAACTGAATAAAAATTAAAACAAATATAAGTAATGTGGAGATATAATACAGTTAACATTTATATATATATATTTATCTATAGATGGTGTATTTAATTCTCTATGTCGTGTGTAACCGATATATCGACGCGTTTAGGCGTTTGGAATAATTTACTAATTACAATAAGTTGTAAATTTAATTAATTAATTAAAAAGGAAATGTCATTCGTGTGATTATCAATCTGATTCGTTACACACATGTAACAAATCAATTGATTCGCTATTTGGTAAATATGTTAACGAATTAGACATAGCGAATTAACTATAAATATTAACGAACTAAATTCCAGTTCGTTCCAATTTTGACGAATCCACAGTTGATTCGTTGAGAAAGTGATTCGCTGAGCTAATTCGTGTGTTTCCTTAACGAATTGGACACGAAGCAGTTCCAATTCGCTAAGATTAACGAATGGTCAATAAAGACTTGATTTTTGACTCTCATAATCTAAGTCATAATTAGATTAAGAACACTGAAAGTCGACAATGTGAACCCAGTATCAATTAATCCATAATCCTCGTTGATTAACCGAATCAACAGGCATAGTGATCTCGGAAACACAATACGAAGCACACGAGTATGAAATTGATGTTCAATACTGTGAAATAAGATAGGTTTTATAGGATTTATAACAGAGCCTAAACCCCCGAAAACATAAACACTTAATCGACCCGGCAAACAATAATCAAACCTTGATTAAAGCCACCAAGAGTCTTGGAATCACATTCCGATAAAAATGATAACAAAATAAGCTAGATTAATACAGTATAGCATCTATACCTATCTATACCTATACGATCAAAATAAGCTCGTAAAACCCTTATAACAAAATTGTCTAATTAACCTATTTGTACAGTGACATTTTTGACGAAAATCACATAGAAGTGACCATCTATACCTTAGCAACACAATGGTATATTCAAAAGCTTGAATTTCGAGGTTCGAAAAATCAGAGAATATTTGAACAAGGTTTCTTTAGGTATAAGGAAGACGGGTGAATAGTGATGGACGATTCGTTTCACTTGTCTTTTATACACTTACACGCTACCCAATGTACTCTATGTACGAATTAAGAGATTCGTTTGAATTTTAAACTAATGAATCAGGCAATTCGTTATTGCAATTCGTTATTGCAGAGTAGCGAATAAGACATGAATTGTGTCTTGATTCGTTAAGAATGTATAACGAACAAGAGGTGTTTCGTTACAGAGTGCGGAAGCGAATTAGGTGAACGAACTAGATTGTAGTTCGTTAAAACAACACTTAATTCGTTATCCATAATTAACGAATCATAATTTATTTAATTTTAACTTAAATAATTAAATAAATAAATGAATTAAATAAGAATAAATTACTAAAATTACCTAGGCCCTTTATCTCGATAACCAAATAACTTAAAAACGTGTTACGTTCATTCAACTTAAATAATATATGAAAGAAAAGATAAAATATTTTTGGTATTTTGTAAAGAATAAAGAATGTATTTACGAAAATATCCGAACTAAAAATAGACAATCTTTTTTTGATTTCAAAAGCAGTACATATTTTTATGTTTTTGTTGAGTTTGAGCAGAGAATCATATTGACCAAAATGCCTTTCCATCACAGCTTTATATTTCAGCGATATTATGACAGGCGTTAAGTCGGTCATTGATATTGTTGTCCACTTAAACCTTATAACAAACCTTTGAGCATTTATGTGATATGATTTAAGGTTCAATTAGCGCACAGAATATCAGAAATTATCAGCCCCAAATCTTGGTTCAAGCTTAATTTGATTTTTGCCAAATCACCCCAACTTGACTTAGACCATTATAGTGTTGATAGAAATTTTTGAATACCAATTGTGAAATTTTAAGCAATGCATTAAATTTCCTTTACTGTGAGTGAGTATGCACAAGTCCATCTGTCAGCTTACATACATTGTATCCCCTGGGGTCCGTTTCTTAATGGTATTGAGACGCTCGCAAGGGAGGAACAATTGTATGACTAACAGCGGATTTTGATCAAGTCAGTAATTTGGATTGTACGAAGTACAGCAGTGATCAAGTTTAATGACTTTGGGTTTGCTCTAAAAGCGAGTGAAATATTCATGCATATGAATACCCAGATGATTAAGCCGCATAAAGATTCACAGTGTCCAGAATCCTAACGCTTGTTATTTGCTTTATTATATTTTTGGGTGATTAAAAACTATAAGGCTTGAGTATGACCGGTTATTACATTTCTGCCATCCTCACAAAGATTTTTGCTAGAGACTAACACCTCTTTCAATTTGGCTTTTCTTTAGGTTTATATCACTTACTTTACTCTAACAGCTTGTTTAAGACCTATCAATGCACCAATGATTAAGCACTCAGTCTTTTAGGCTTATTTCTTTCTGGATTTGGGGTCAAATAATCAATGTACTATCATTTTCTCTTTTTGCTTCAAAAACTAAAAATTTTGAGGAGCATAAAACAAAATGAATTTAATTGCCCCAGTTAATTTAAGTTCATAAATTAATGGCTATCCTATCCATCTACAGGTAGAGAACAGGACCAATACATGCAAGCATGCTTCACAAACTTAAATAACTGACATAATTTTCAGCTAAAAAATATAGAAAGCTTAACGAACACCCCCAAATACTTTCCATTATCAAGTAAATGGCTATCCCGAAGATTTACAAGAAATTATCAAGACCAAACATATACAAGTATATGTCTTTCAAATAGAAGTAAATGACATAATTTTCAGCGAACGTAAGAAAAAATCTTTTTGGTTTTTCTCTTTACAAACTAAAAACACAATCTTTTTGTCTTTTTGGATTTTTCTTTATAAACAGGAAAATCACATTCTATTTAATTTTTCAGATTTTAAAATGTTTTTGGGTTTTATCTATACAAACGAAAAGTACAATATTTTTGTATTTTCTAAGATCACCCCCCCCCCCCCTAAAACCTAAAAGCAAAATAAAATTTAAACTAGAACAAAACTAAAATAAAAGATAATTATCCTAATGTTAGGATCTCAGCAAGGGTCTTCAATCCATTTAAACCAAGTAAAAATTTAAAACGTGTTTTATCAAAGGCTTTGGTAAATAGATCGGCTTTATGAAAATCAGTATGTACTTTCTCAAGGTCAATTAATTTCTTTTCATAGCAATCCCATATGAAATGATATCGAATTTCGATATGTTTCGTTTTAGAATGTTGTACGGGATTCTTGGTGATACTAATAGCAACAGAATTATCAATCAAAATGGGAGTAGTAAGAAACTTCAAACCGTAGTCGCGAAGATGTTGTTGTATCCACAAAACCTGGGAATAGCAACTCGAGTTTGCAACATACTCAGCTTCGGCAGTTTAAGTGGAGACCGTTGTCTTCTTCTTACACTGCCAGGAAACAAGCCGGTTTCCTAAGAATTGACAACCCGTTGTGGTAGACTTGAAATTAATCTTGCATCCTCCATAGTCTGAGTCTGAGTAAGCGGTAAGATCGAAAGTATCGTCTTTGGGGTACCATAACCCGATGTCAGGATTTCCCCTTAGATATTGCAGAATACGCTTGACAGCTGCCAGCTGCGTCACTCGGGGACTAGCTTGGTACCTAGCACATAAACAAACATCAAACATTATGTCTAGTCGAGAAGCAGTAAGATACATCAAAGAACCAATCATAGCACGATAGAGGGTAGGATCAATGGTATCCTCCAATTCATTCGGTGATAAATTGTGACCCACGGGAAGAGGAGTAGAAGGGATTTTTCCGGCAGTAATCTTGAATCGGCTCAAGACGTCGTTCACATATTTTGTTTGATGAATGAAGATTTCCTTCGCAGACTGATGAACCTGCAACCCTAAAAAGAAATTCATCTCTCCCGTCGAACTCATATCGAACTTGGTTTACATTGATTTCTCGAACTCCTTACACAACGTGTCATTTGTTGACCCAAAGATTATGTCGTCAACATAAATCTGAACGAGGAGAAGATCATCACCAATATTCTTATAAAACAAAGTGCAGTCGACAGTTCCACGTTTGAAACCATTATCCGTCAGATGGTCGGCGAGCGTGTCATACCAAGCTCTCGGGCCTTGATGTAGACCATATAATGCCTTGTTTAATCGGTAAACACAGTCAGGACAATCAGGATCTTCAAAACCTGGAGGCTGTAAAACGAACACTTCCTCATGAAGTTCAACATTGAGAAAAGCACTCCTGACATCCATTTGATAAACTTTAATATTCTTGTAAGCAACATATGCCAGAAAGATTCGAATCAACTCTAATCTTGCAACCGGAGCATATACTTTAGTGTAGTCAATACCCTCTTACTGATGAAAACCTTGCACCACTAAACGTGCTTTGTTTCTCACAATTACCCCACGATCGTCTTTCTTACACTTGTATACCCACTTAGTCGGAATTGCCTTCTTGACTCTAGTAGGTTTGTCGATAAGATCCCAAACACCTAAACGTACAAATTGCTGTAATTCTTCTTGCATGGCTTCTACCCAAGAAGGATATTGAAGTGCCACACGAGGAGTCGTTGGCTCAACTTTGAGATAGAAAACAAGTGAATTTATCAAGATTTACAATCCCGGACGAGTGTAAGTCAGCATAAGCACATAAAACATTATTTTCACCCGATGAAGCAACTTGATGACGTGTTTGTACTCCCACATCAAATTCTCCAATAATGTTTTCTTGTGGATGATAATTATGAATCCTGAGAGTAGGATTCTCAGAAACAGCAACATTTTAAAATAAATTAGTGTAATGTTCACCCAATTCAGGAGATGAAACATCACTATCAAGTTCAATAACTTGATCTACAACTGCATTATCATCAGATGAAGTAGAAGCATTATCATAATAAACAGGAGACACATTATCAGGTTCTTCAGTTGGAGCAACAATTGGAGCTTCAACATCATTTGAACTTGCAAACCTTGGAATTTCCAAATGTTCTTCAAAATAAGCACGAACTAAATCTTCATCTGGATGATCAGTTGTTGGAGTAAAAGAATTAAATAAGCCATCATAGTCAAACATCCAGTCGGGACCTTTTCCTTGAGAAGGAGTAGTGTACTTTTGACAGTCCACATGGTACCATTCTTCAACACAACCGGACGTAAAGTTAAACACTCTTTTCTTAGGTGACGCATATCCCAAGAAATAACCCTCCATGGCTTTTTCATCAAACTTTCCCACATCCTTTTTTAACATAGTACAAGGACACCCAAATGGTTCCAAATACTTTAAATTAGGTTTATGATTATTCAATAATTCATAACTGGTCTTCTTGAGTCTCTTAACTGTTAGAACTCGATTTACTGTATAACAAGCAGTATTCACCGCCTCATTCCAAAACTGGACAAGAAGCTTTGAATCAGCAAGCATCGTTCTAGCAGTTTCAATCAACGTTCTATTCTTTCTTTCAGCTACACCGTTCTATTCTGGTACATATGGGGCACTGTATTCTCGATGAATTCCTTTTTGTACACAAAAGAAATCCAATACAGTATTTTTAAATTCAGTACCATTGTCACTTCGAATTCTCCTCACTTTCTGTTTGTATAGTGATTCGATCTTAGTGATTAAGTTTTGAACGAGACTCGGTGTTTGATATTTTGATCTCATAAACAAGACTCATGAATATCGTGAATAATCATCTGTAACTACTAGACAATACCAGTCTCCAGAAATACTCGCACGATTCACTGGACCAAATAAATCCATATGAAGTCGTTCAAGAGGAGTATCAATGGAATTTAATAACTTAGATGGGTGCGGTTTCTTCTTCTGTTTGCCCTTCTTACAAGCAACACAGTGATCAGATAATTTAAAATTCTTTAACGACACACCCTCTACCAGGTCATTTGCCATCAGGTAGTTCATCTTTCGAACATGTATGTGACCCATTCTTCGATGCCAAAGCACTGAGTCTCTCTCGGTTGCTTTCGAGACAAAACACGTTTCGATTGATGTAGATACCTTAGAATTCATATTCAAGACATAAATATCATTGATCAAGGTGATCGCAAGACAACCATGTCCTCGGGAATCACATAACCCGGTTTCAAAATCAAACACTCTTTATCTGTAAATACTGTAGTGTATTGTTTATCACAGATTTGCGACACACTCAATAAATTATGGTCCACTTTATCACAATAATTAACCTTCTCAAAAGTAATATGCCCATTCGAAACATCACCTTCTTGTGTAATCATACCCCCAGAATTCCCAGCAAACGCCACATAACCCCCTTGAATATTTCTTACATTTGTTAAGAGGTTGAGATTCCCAGTAATATGACGAGAACATCCACTATCCATGATCCAGTTTTCACCAGAAATGGTCTTAGATGTATCCTACACACAAATGAAAATGATTAGTTCAAAAAGGCAGCCCAGGCCTCAGTCTTGGGCACCTTTTGGTTTTCTTGAGAAAAATTAAACTTAGTTGCATTCAATTGTTGTTCAGCAACTTGAGAATAAGTTACAGGTTTCTTAGACTTCCGTCTTAGGTTTAACTTAATTCAAACTACATTTGAATTAACATTTTTGCAAATTGGTTCGGGTGGAATAAACTTAGGTTTAACGGAACCATGAGTTTCATTCACATGAACAAATTTTCGAGGATGTACATTAGAAAACATAATATGAGTATCATCAGCATACGACACAGGTCGTTTCAGAATCTCCTTTACCAAAGGAACTGGTTTGGAATGGTCCTTGATAAAAGGATGAAGAATCTGATAGTTCTTCTAGCCACAATTTCTTACGGCATGACCTTGTTGACCGCAAAGAAAACAACTTCGCATGTCAACATGATGATGTTGAGAATTTGTTGAAACATGCGACACAGATGATGAATGATGACTCACATTTTTGGTCATGCTCTTAGCAAAATCATCAGATAACTCAGATTTCTTTTTCAAGTAGAAATCTAAATTAGAACATTTTGAAAAGCTTTTCAACGTATCTGTCTCTGTTGACTTCACAAATTGAACTTTCTTAGCTTGTTTTAAAACTTGCTTTGCTTTAGTCACTGGATCAGATGGAGCTGATGTTTTCGCTTGAGAATACAAACATTCAAGTTCACGAATCTTGGAGGTTTCATTGTGAAACACACTCTCAATAAGTTCAGGTTTAATGATACTTATTGGAATGTCTTTCTCAGTGAACATTGTGTCCATCCCCTTTAACTTAAACACACGAGCAGATGATGTCTTAGAGACATTAGGATTTATGAAACGCAACAAATCCTTATCAGAAATTTTAGGTTTTTATGGTTTCTTAGCCCTCACTGGTTTGACATTACCATGAGCATCTTGTTTCACCGTGGTTGTGTGTGAACCATATACAGCCTCCTCAAATTCATGAGGTTCACAAAGTATGTGATTTGAACTTAGAATGTTCTTGTTTTTGTGTATGATTTCAGGTTCAAACACATCCTCAATGATAACTTTGTCAACATTTTCAACAAAAACCTTTTTGCTTTGAACATGAGGTTTCTGAATTGAAGATTGGGTTTTAAAATCTTTAGTAGTAACCGATTTTGCTTTTTCTGAAATCACAGGTCCTTTAAGAATGACATCTTCCTCAGTTGGAGAAAAAGGGTTAATTTTATAATCATTGTGAAATGGTGGGGGAATTTCAACAAAACCTATACCTTTATTTGAATCTTTTTGTTTTCCAGACACTTCAATAATCTCATTCAACAGAAAAGAAGAATTTCGAAATTTACCCAATTTTTGTTCTTCAACTCAAGAACCTCATTCTCATGTTCGGTTATCTTTGAACGATGTTTCAATATTTCTTGAAACTTTTTGTCATTAATTGTCATTTTCTCAGATAACTCAGCTTTGAGATCATGGTTACTTGTCGACAATGCTTCAATCTTTTCACGAGATCTCATTTGAGATTCGAGAGATTGTTGATAAGTATCTTTCAACGAAGCAATTTCTCTAACTAAATTATCATTGTGATTCTTTAAGGATTCTAACTAAGATTTATTAGATTCACAGTCAACACAATTTACTTTAACCGATGATGTAGCAGAAATAGAATGACTAACCTCATTAATCTTAGCCATGCATGCAAAGATAGTTGTAGGCTTGTCACAGGAGTCATCAGAATCATATCCAGAATCATTATCAGAAGACGACTCACTTCCACTTGCATCATGAAAATCTTGAGTCAGCCCAAAAAAACCCAAATTAGCTTGAGTATCGTTACACAGTAGTCGTTGTGACCAATCATCTCCATTAGCTAACATTGCTTGTGACCCAGAACTTGATGGTTTCTTCTCAGCCTCATTACCTCGTGGTGTTGAAGTATTTTGATTTTGACCACGAGAACCAGTATATTCCTTTTTCGGTTTGTCACATTCTTTTGCAAAATGCCCGAATTCTTGACAATTATAACATTTCACCTTTAACTTGTCAAATCCCAATTTCTTGTTCAAGGCAGGAAGATCTTTTCCAGTTCTTTGCATAAATCTCTTCACTTTACAAACAATCATTGCCATGTTTCACTTTAAATCCATGATTTCTAAGTCATCTGGATCAATCTAATCATAGTCTTCATCAGTCAGATCACTAGTGGCAATCTTGCTACTAACCAGATTTTCGTAAGATGTCATGAAAGCTGATAGAAAAGCAAAATTTTGTTCAGCTTCTTTCATGTTGACATTTGGAGGTGAAGCATACTGATTTCCAGTGGATGAACTTCCTGAACCAGCAGAAACATTTGGTGATCCAGAGTTACCAGCAGTACAAAAACATGTTCTAGGATCACTATAGATGGTTGTTTCATTTTCTCTTGCATTCTGGGTAAGAAATGCGGTAATCGATGAAATGGTTAAACTTAGAGGCATGCTACCACCATAGAAAGCAGGATCTTGACTTTCCTTGGATGATTTTTGACACTTGAGATCATATTCACGAGCTTCAATCTTTTGTAAAAACTCACTTACAGTCAACTCTTCATTGAAATAACTGTTTTCTTTTAATACCATTAGAAAAGTAGAGTACAAACTTGGTAGTGCACTCTTAGTAGTATCAATCTTATCAATCTCAGAAATTTCCAACTTCATTTTATCCATCTCTGCAATCAAGTGATTGAATCTCGTTGTCATTTCTTCAACTGTCTCACCTTTAAGTAAATTAAAGTTTCTGAATTGAAACTTAAGCATCACTTTTTTGCTTTCAGCTGTGTTTCCCATAATTCACATTCGGATATGTTGAAACAAAGAGGCACAAATTTTTATACTACCCACTTGGTGAAAAATATTCTCAGGTAAAGCCATGGTTAGAGTAGAATATGCCTTTGTCTCTATCTCTAATGCTTTATTCTCTTCCTGTGAGTATTGAGATATAGCTTTAGGTCTGAAGCCTATAGTCTCATCTCCAATCATAGGAACAGTATAAACTTCATCTAAACAATATGAGCAGTCAGGATCCTAGATGAGCACGAAAGTGAGGTTCCCATTTGGAAAAGTCACTAAACTTCATCAATCTTGGACATTTCGAATGTGAATCTATCTCGGTATCAAGTTGCAACCTTTGTTGCATTAACATATTCTATGAGGCTAGTGCATACATACCAGCCATTTATGACAAATTTCAAAAATTCAAGGATAACTTGTGAAGAATAAGGTTAACGAATGGTGAACAGTGAATTGTAACGAACTGTAAACAGTTTTAGCGAACTGTGAACAATGATCAACGAATCAAATCTTAACGAAGTTAAGGTTTATCAAGTAACGAATTAGAATTTGATGATTAACGAATCCAAGGGTCAACGAATGAGTAAGCGAATTAACTAAGCGAATCACAAAGTACAAGCTTAGCGAAGTAGAAGGTTTTCTGTAACGAATCACTAAGATAGACTTAGCGAATAAGATGACGAACCAGCTACAGTTAATCGCGAATCAAACTATAGCGAATCAGGTTGTTACAACCGTTTGTAACGTACTCTGATACCCAATGCCACGTGGCAAAGTTTGTTATAACACAAATTCCAAGATGACCACGTGTCACACGAATCTAAGAACACGAATCAGATAGATTAACGAACTGATTACATGAATCAACTATAGTTCATAGCGAATGGATAACGAATAAACCAGAACTCATAAAGAATTGAGTGAAATATGTTAACGAATCAATGAAAATATGGTAACGAATCAAACTCGTATTCAAATCTTCAACGAAGATTTCCAGAAATCTGGAAATGAAAAACACAAACCCAGAAACCCAGATTCGTAATACACGTTCAATTCTCAACCATATAACACAAATCAACTACCAAAGTACTCGTTATAACCACACGAAACCAAATCACCAATCCTCGTAACCAATTAACACATCTCGTGAATCCAATTATACCAATACTAATCCCCTGCTTCGTCTAACACCAGAGCCACACCAATATCAATCCGAACACAATTCAAATCACAATTCCAATTCACAGTATCTTACCAATACCTTAACCAACTCAAATCCAATCCAATTCCTTCATACGTAATCCAATTTAACCTCAAATCGATCAAAATTAAACCGAATTACCATAATTATCATAAAATAACAATTGATTGTCCATAATAACGAATAAACACAGAAAATCAATAGCAAAAGAGAACAGAAAGCTCTTATACCACTTGTGTGTTCTCGTTGATTATCCTAACTTAATACAGATCGTAGATCTGAATCGTATATAAGTTAACCTATATTAGGATCTAGTTCATGATTGCTATAGATCTATCGTTAATACGTTATATATATTTCTAAGTATATTAATATTATCAGTATGAAGAAATTGAGAGAGAGTTTAGGCAGCACCTCATTAATTAACTCAAAAACTTAAATTAAACATGAACAGTGTTCACCTATAAATAGAAGATGGATCTAGTTCGTTAACATCCCCTAACGAACTAGAGTCCACTTCGTTACATACATTAGAAAGTAATAAACATTAACGAATCACCCCCTGATTCATTAAACATCCTCAATGAATCAGGGGAAACATAACTTAAGTCTTAGTTCGCTAAACAACCTTAGCGAACTAGACATTACATTAACAAACGAACAAGATAAATTAACTGTTTGTTACATTAAACAAAAACGACAAATACATTAATGATAAATACAAAGACTCAAGACGCAAAACCGTGCACTAACAATCTTCCATGCAATAGCCTTCTTATGGTTTTTAAGAACCTTAAGAAGTTCGTCTTTCTCTTCTTTAGAAAGGTGAGAAAAAATAATTACTGGGAGTTGAAAATCTTTTTCTAGAAAGGTGTATTCGAGATGTTTTGGTAGTTCTTTTAACTCTAAGGCTGGTGGTTCTTCGATTGATGGTTTTGATTTTTCATTGTTTTCAATGATTTCATATATCATTTCTGATTCTTCGTGGTAGTTATTATTGATATTTTCGTTTTCTAAAATGGGTTTGTTGTGTGATTTGTCTAAGACTTGTGTTTCTAGGGGAGTATTGATGGAGGAATCTCGCATATAGCAACTTACGATGGAATCTATGATGTCAACACAGTATAATTTGTCATCGTGCTGTTGCAGATATTGCATAGATTTTCCGATGTCAAAAGTGATTGCCTCGTCATTGACCCGGAGGGTGAGTTTGCCGGTGCAAACATCAATGATAGCCTTTGCGGTGGCTAAAAAGGGTCTTTCTAAAATCAGAGGTACACTTTTGTCTTCCTCCATGTCTAGAATTACAAAATCTACTGGGAAAACAAACTTGTCAATTTTGACAAGTATGTTTTCAACAATGCCCCGAGGATATTTAACAGATCGGTCAGCTAACTGAATGCTCATGCGGGTGGGCTTTGGTTCTCCTATCCCTAGTTTTGCAAAAACCGAATAAGGCATTAAATTAATACTAGCTCCTAAGTCAGCCAGGGTATTGTTAACAGACATATTTCCTATGAGACAAGTGATGGTAAAGCTCCCTGGATCGGTCATCTTTGTCGGTAGCTTGCTTTGGAGGACAGCTGAACATTCTTCACATAGGGTGACATGCGAGAGCTCCTCCAGCTTCCTTTTGTTTGTCAGCACTTCTTTGAGAAACTTGGAATATTTTGGCATCTGAGCAAACTTGGCATATTTTGGCATCTAGAAACTTCCCATACTGAGCTTCTAATCGCTCCTGCTTCAGTCTTCCGGGGTATGGAATAGGTGGAACATAAGTTCGGACTGGTTCCTTGGGCTGTACTGTGCTTGTTGGGGTCAGCCTTTCCTGTGTTTCATCAGGAAATCTCTTTTCCATACCTGGTTCTGAAGTTGGTGAGATAATAGTGGTCGTACCGCTCCTGAGTGTAACGGCGTTAGTTGTTGCATTCGGGTTGGTGATTGTGTTGCTTGGAAGAGGGCCAGGTGGTCTTTTGGATAATTGTCAGGCAATTTGTCCGATTTGGGTTTCTAGGTTCTGAAGTGATGCTTGTTGACTTTTGAGATCGGCTTCATGTTTTGGTCATCAGTTGGATTAGCATTTCTTCGATCTTAGAGTAGCTTGGGTTTTGATGGCTACTAGAACTCTGATCTTGAAATTGAGGTTTAGGCTGGAAGGGTTGATTTATCGGTCTTTTTTCGAATCCGGGTAAAGGTTGAGTGTTACCTCCGTCTTTCCAGCTGAAATCCGGGTGGTTTCTCCATCCTGGATTGTAGTTATTGCTGAAAGCGTTGTTCTGTCTAGCGATGAAATCGACTTCTTCCATGGCCATGATGGCTTGTTTACAGTCACTCTTCTTATGAGTTCCTCCACAAGTGTCACATGCGAGTCTGTTTTTTGATAGCTCGGCTTGAAGTTGTTCGAATTTTTAGAAAGGGCTTCAAGTTGTGCTGTGACAAGAGTGTTGAAATCGACATGGTGTATTCCTTTATGGGTAGGTGTGGATCTTGGTGGGTTGTAAGCGAAAATCTTCTTTGCGGCCTTCTCCAGGACTTCAAATGCTTTGTTAGGTGATTTGGATCCCAGGTCTCCACCAGCGATCTGGTCGATGGCCTGTTTGTTTTGACAGGATTGTGCGTCAAAGAAAGTTTGAACTTGTAACCATACGCTCAGTCCATGATGTGGGCATATTCTTAGAAAACTTTTGTATCTCTCCAATGTTGTGTGTAGCGATTCATCATCATCGGTCCGGAATCCGGTAATGCTGGCTCGGTATTTGGTAGTTTTATCGGGCAGAAAATATTTGAGGAGAAACTGTTCAACCATCTGGTCCCAAGTGGTGATGGAACCAGAGAAAATAGATTCTATCCATTCTAGGGCTTGGCCCCTTAGAGAGAAAGGAAAGAGTTTAAGCTTGATTTGATCGTCCGAACAGTCTTGGATTTTAAAAGTTCCGCAGATTCATATGAATCGAGATATGTGAGAAAGAGGGTCTTCGTCGATGAGACCTTGAAATTGGACTGAATTTTCCACCATATGAATGGTTCTTGATTTGATTTCGAAATTTTCGGTGATTTTGGGTGGAGCCACTCCATTGTCATAGCCTTCGAGAGATGGCTTGGCATACTGGCTCATGTTCGGCTTATTGTTCTAGGCCGCCATCATTTCTTCGGTTTGATTTTCTCCTGATGTGGTGGCGTCTACTGAGTCATCTTTGATTGCTTCGGTGGTTTCTGCAGTCCGTTTACGTGTTCGTCGACAAAAGAGTCGTTCCGGTTCAGAAATTGGAGAAACAAGCTCAGGCTCAAAAGTAGACGACATACATGGAACTAAATCAAAATTAAACACTAAAGTAAAAGTTAGCTAAAGTTAGACTAAATTAAACTATGAGTTAGGCTAAGCTATTTTAACTAAACTAAGGTCTAAATTAATTAAGCTAAAGTAAGGTAAGGTAAATAAAGGTAAAAAGTAGGCTAACCGTAAAATTATATATTTTTGTATTTAGTAAAAAAAGTAAAAGTAAAACAAAATAGAAGTTAAAAATTTGTACAATTATAGACAATGATTAGATTAAAACTTGGATCGTTCTTAGAAACGTACCGTGTCCCCGGCAACGGCGCCAAAAACTTGATGTGTGTTGCGCGTGGCGGTTAATATATAAAAGATGGGATGATTTGCGTTTGCACAAGATCGTGTTTTAAATTTAAAAAATAATTTCTACAAAGACTAAACACACACAAAATAGGCAAGTGTACCTATCGTATATGTAGAATAGTATTGGTAAGAACCAAGTATCGATCCGTGGACACAAATGTTTCTAATAATAAATCGTTGTTTTAATTTAATCGAAGGTTTTAATCATTTTGGGGTTAATTTTTGAACTTTTTATAAAATATAAATACTTATATATAATATATAGGTGACCAAGACAAGAGATTCTAAACGAGTTTCTCAATTATGCGAAGGTTACCATCTAAGATCAAGAATTCACTCCATCTTAGCATTGATTATTAACATTCAAACATGTGATAAATTTTCCATAGCAATATATGATAGATAGCTCCTTAAACCTTAAGTGAGCATCTTTGGCACTAAGGAGATAGCATGCGCATTTTAAAGTCCACCCTTCCTAATGTCATGCCATCTCAATGATGTCAATTTAAGTTGGCAAGTAGTTTCGTAAAGTAGAAAGATTAGGATTGACTTCGATTTCTCAAATACCAATTCTAACAACTTCGGGTGGTTGTAGTTCATCTCACAACCTCCCCTTGGTTGATTTATGTAGGTTATAATTACACATTCCATTAACATATGATTTCTTTAACTAATTTGATATCCTAAGCAAAGCCATTTTCGGATTACCAAGGTTTAGAGAAATACATCATAACTTATATCTCATCATTTCTAAGTACAATATAAGGATCCATGTTTCGATAATGTATCAAAGTATTTATATCTTTCAAGAACATGAATCGATCATGAACGATTGCCAATGGAATTGACAACCACCAACTTTGAATTAGTGATTTAAGATGGTGAAACATTTCTCATCAAAATATAATTGTAATATAACCATGTACTTTACTAGACTACATCACATGTCTTGATTAATTATCAAGTAAAACAAAGCTTCTTCATAGATTTTAGATGGTGAAAGGAGTTCAGCTCATGATGAGCATGATGATAAACATTAAGATGAATGATGATAACAAATACATAATTAAACTTAGAACAATCTAACCAATTATAGATGAATCTTCCTTCTTAATGATGGTGATGATAGATGATGATGATGGTTAATGGTGATGACCTCCAAGCCTTCAAACTCTTCACTAAATCTTCTATGTGAGTGTTAGTGTGTGTTTTAATAAGTGAAAACCGGATAGATATCTTTTCAAGGCACACCAAATGAGTGCAACATGAGCCACTATTTATAGGCAATCTAGAGAGTGAGGCACGGCCCCATGCTTGATGGGCACGCCCCCGTGCATTTTTATGACATGTGCCAGATTTGTTTTGTCTTTTCTGTGAGGTGGCCACGGTTCCGTGGTTTTTAGTGACAAGTGCTCAATTCTTCTTTGTCTTTTCTGTGTTTTCGTCCACGGCCCCGTGTTTGGTAGGCACGGCCCCGTGTTTTTGCTTCCGGATTTTGTCTTTTCTTGTGTTTAGAAGCATGGGGGCGTGTTTCTTGAGGCATGGGGGCGTATTTATTTGTTTTCTTCTGTTTTTCTTCGTCTTTTTTCTTGTTTCTTTGTGTGAGGCTTGGTTTCACCTAAAATTATGTTTTATTATGATAAGTAGCCTTTTATGCTATGTTATTTGATAGAAATTGCAGTTTTTAGAGATTATTTGATGCCGAAAATATGTATATTTTTATGCACATCAAATAGGTTGAACTGGACCTTGTGGACGATTAAGTCTCATATATGAGATGTCCAACGGTTGTGGAGGCAACATCATTGGTGTAGGAGAAACCACCTAGGTAGCTATTGACAGCCTTGGCAAAGTAGATAATACTGAATGTGGAATCATGCCAAGACTCGGATCTGATGTCAGCGTGGTCATCAATGTAAGTTCCGGGGTGCTAGTAGTAAGCGGCACCGGCGGTCGTTGAGTAATAGACGTCCTTGGAGGTGGAACTCCAATTGAGATGCTAGCACCAGCCGACACTCGTCGCTTAGACGATCCTTCATTCACCAATTCTTTCCCTTTCCGTTTATGATGAGCTGCTATAGCACCAGCTAGAGCAGCTTCAACCTCAGCTGGTTGTAACACAGGAACATTACCAGCACCACCATCACCACCATTACCATCATTATTATCATCATCGTCTCCGTCGTTCCCACCTGCTCCTTCCTCACGCTCGGAATCCGAGTCATCATGGATCCAGCGATCATTGTCAGGACATACATAGTCTGGATTCACCAGATGACCAATAAAACTTTTGGTCTGAGGAGGATCTTTCCTATAAATCTTCATTCGTCGTACAGTATCAGCTGACATATGCTCAAGCAGCAGCACATCATTCACAACAGCCTGATCAATAACCAGATTCGGAATCAAATCTTCAATAATTAACTGGAGGAACCGAGGATACATAAGAAACTTCTTTCGTTGAACCATCTGAAGATATTGTTCCTTAAGATGATAAAGATCATTTCCAAGAAGTTGAAGGGCTTGTTCAAGATCAAAGCAACGAATGTCGATTGTAGCATAATCCGGCATTCATCGAAACCACCCTTACGACCTCCTAAGCAATGGATTAGTACATGTAATTAATACTTGTACGTTGGGCATAATCCATTCTTGTTATACATGGATGCTTCAGTGTCACCCCCATAGAATACTCTACGAAACAGACCCTTGATAAAACTTTTATCAAACTCACACGGATGATCAATAGTATGTCCAAACCGAAGCACTCGTCGGATCACCTCAGTATCAACAGTGATAGGCGTTTGGTTGATTGTAACTTCAATATGGTTCTCAACTTCAACATATCTCGCCGTATTCCAAAATTGACGATCGATACTGAATTGAACATCGGGATTTGCAGTGATGGAATAATGAATACGCGAGCGACGTAAGAATTCTAACAAACCCCCAAATACGTTCTCGTCAGCAAAATTTATACCAACAAAGACACATATATTGTGCTTCTTGTCATATGGCAGTAACGGCACGGCATAACTTGTTGTTGTTGTTGTTGCTGTTGTTGTTGATCAGCAACCGGAGGATCTTGTTCCATGTTATCGGCCATAATACTGTATATACATAGTATAAAATCAGTAATAAGAAACATAATACTTAGGTGACTAATATATATATAATTAAAAGATTTCAATAAAGCCAATTTATAAATACTTTTAATTTTAAAATATAATAATTATGTTATTCGTTTAACAATCTGATTCGTTATAACGAATGGCAATTCGTTATAATAAATCTGCTACTTCGGTATCAAGTAAATATTTAACGAATTAGGAGTAACGAATTACTATGAAAAGTTAACGAATTAAATTCTAATTCGTTATAAATAACAAATGCAACTTTAATTCGTTATAAATATTGAGTCGTTATCCTGATTCGTATGAATGGCATAACGAATTGGACACGAATAAGTTCCAATTCGTTAAGCGTAACGAATGCCAATTTAGCTTAATGTTTGACTCAATTGGTCAAGGTCAAAATTACCAAGAACCTAAAAAGTCAGCATTACAATCGGAAATCAATACAAAGATAATCAACAACACAAAACCAAATCAATGGTCACAATGGATCTCGGAATCATATTGCGACTACAATGACAACGATTTGCTATTCCAAAACATGATATAAAGAGGTTAAATTAAGGTTTATGAAAACCTCTAAAACCCGGTAACAAAATCACATAATTAATCCATCAAACCCTAATAACATTTGACGTAAATTATGAAGGTATGATCGTCTATACCTTAGGATCACAAATATATAAACAAAACACCGAAATTCGAAGGTCAAAAATTTTGAGAAATTTGAGCAGAGTAACGGTGTAAGTGGGAAGGTGAAAGATGAATAGTGTGATGAATCATCTTCATAAAAACCTATATAGTCTGACATGACGCGTTGTTCAATGTAACGAATCATCTGATTCATTTGAATTTTGAAATAACGAATCAGGTGATTCGTTATTCTTTAAGTTAACACATGGCATAGAGAACTAGACTCAATTCGTTAATTCAGAAACATAAGATTAACTAATTAGCCTTAATTCGTGTCTAGTTCGTTAAATATGCATAACGAATTGAATGTCATTCGTTACAGAGTGGCGGAAGCGAATTTGGGTAACGAATTAGAATGGAATTCGTTAGGAATGACCTAATTCGTTATACATAATTAACGAATTACTTTTATTTAATTTTAAATTAAATCATTATATTAAATTTATCAATTAAATTATAATTATTAACTTAAATTAACCAACGAGAACCCATATCTCGATGATCGAATATCTTAACGTGTTTAAGTTTTGAAACACATAACTTAAAAGAATTAAATAATATGTAAAAAGAAAGGAAAATCATTTTGATATTTTGAGATTTTTACGTAAAATATTTACAAAAGAAATATCCGAAAATGAAAAACAAGAATAGAAAATATTTTTGTGTTTTTGTATGGTTTATCAAAAGCAGTACATATTTTTGGATTTTTTTGAGTTTGAGCAGAGAATCATATTGACTGAATTGCCCTTCCATCTCAGTTTTATATTTCAGCGATATTATGACTGGCGTTAAGTCGGTCATTGATATTGTTGTCCACTTAAATCTTATAACAAACTTTCGAGCATTTCTGTGATATGATTAATGTTCAATTAGCGCACAGAATATCAGAAACTATCAGCCTCTAATCTTGGTTCAAGCTTAATTTGATTTTTGCCAAATCACCCCAATTTGACTTAAACCATTATAGTGTTGATCAAATTTTTTTTTAAGTTTTTAGAACTTTTGAGCAATGCATCAAGTTTCCTTTACTGTGATTGAGTATGCACGAGTCCATCTGTCGGCTTACATACATTGTATCCCCTGGGGTCCGTTTCTTATTGGTATTGAGACGCGCGCAAGGGAGGAACAAATGTATGACTAAAAGCGGATTTTGATCGAGTCAGTAATTTTGATTGTACGGAGTACAGCAGTGATCAAGTTTAATGACTTTGGGTTTGCTCTAAAAGCGAGTGAAATATTCATGCTTATGAATACCCAGATGATTAACCCGCATAAAGACTCACAGTGTCCAGAATCCTAACGCTTGTTATTTGCTTTATTATAATTTTCGGTGATCTAACAACTATAGGCTTGAGTATGACAGGTTATTACATTTCTGCCATACTCACCGAGATTTTTTTCTAGAGACTAACACCTATTTCAATTTGCTTTTTCTTTATGTTTATATCACTTATTTTACTCTAACAGCTTGTTTAAGACCTATCAATGCACCAATGATTAAGCGCTCAGTCTTTCATGCTTATTTCTTGCTGGATTTGGGATCAAATAATCAATGTACTATCATTTTCTCTTTTTGCTTCAAAAAACTCAAAATTTTGAGGAGCATAAAACAAAAATGAATTTAATCGCCTCAGTTACTTTCAGTCTATAGATTAATGGATATGCTATCCATCTACATGTAGATAACATGACCAAAACATGCAAGCATGCTCCACATACTTAAATAACCGACATAGTTTTCATCGAGAAAATAAAGTAAAAAGCATAACGAACGCCCCAACTACTTTCCAATGTCAGGTAAATGGCTATCTCGAATATTTGCAAGAAATTATCAAGACCAAACATATACAACTATATGTCCTTCAATTAGGAGTAATTGACATATTTTTCAGCGAACGTAAGCAAAAATCTTTTTGGTTTTTCTCTTTACATACATAAAACACAATATTTTTGTCTTTTTCGGATTTTTCTGAACAAACTAGAAATTCACAATCTTTTTGAATTTTTCAAATTTATAAATATATTAAAAATTTCACAATCTTTTTAAATTTTTCAAATTTTCTTATAAATATAACTAAAAATTTCATAATCTTTTTGACTTTTCAAATTTTAAGATGTTTTTGGATTTTCAGATTTTTCTTAAAGGAAAATATTAAAAACATGAAAACACACTATTTTTGATTTTTCAATGTTTTTGGGTTTTATCTAAACAAACTAAAAGCACAACATTTTTGTATTTTCTATTTTCACCCCCTAAAATTTAAAAAATTTAAATGAAAAACAAATCAAAGATAAAGATAGTTATCCTAGTTTCAGGATATCAGCAAGGGTCTTTAAGCCATTTAAACCAAACAAAAATTGAAAACTCATTTTGTCAAATACTTCGGTAAATTAATCAGCTTTTTGAAAATCGTTATGCACGTTCTCAAGGTCAATTAATTTCTTTTCAAAGCAATCTCGTATGAAATGATATCGAATTTTGATATGTTTCGTTTCAGAGTGTTGTACTGGATTTTTGGTGATGCTAATGGCAACAGAATTATCAATTAAAATGGGAGTAGTAAGAAACTTCAAACCGTAGACGCGAAGATGTTGTTCTATCCACAAAACCTGGGAACAACAACTAGAGGCTGCAACATACTCAGCTTCGGCGGTTGAAGTGGAGACCGTTGTCTGCTTCTTACACTGCCAGGAAACAAGCCGACTTCCTAAGAATTGACATCTTACTGTAGTAGATTTGAAGTTAATCTTGCATCCTCCATAGTCTGAGTCAGAATAAGCGGTAAGATCAAATGTATCGTCCTTAGGGTACCATAACCTGGTGTCTGGATTGCCCCTCAGATATTGAAGAATACGCTTGACCGCTGCCAGGTGAGTCACTCGAGGACTAGCTTGGTACCTAGCACATAAACAAACAGCGAACATTATATCGGGTCGAGAAGCAGTAAGATACATCAAAGAACCAATCATAGCTCGATATAGGGTAGGATCGACAGTATCCTCCAATTCATCCGGTGATAAATTGTGACCCACTGCGAGAGTAGTAGAAGGGGTTTTTCCAGTAGTAATCTTGAATCGGCTCAAGACGTCATTCACGTACTTAGTCTGGTGAATGAAGATTCCTTTCGCAGATTAATGAACCTACAACCCTAAAAAGAACTTCATCTCTCCAATCGAACTCATTTCGAATTTGGTTTGCATTGACTTTTCGAATTCCTTACATAACGCGTCGTTTGTTGACTCAAAGATAATGTCATCGACCTAAATCTGAACGAGGAGAAGATCATCACCAATGTTTTTTGTAAAATAAAGTGCAGTCAACAGTCCCATGTTTGAAACCATTATCCGTCAGATGGTCGACGAGCGTGCCATACCAAGCTAACGGGGCTTGATGTAGACCATATAATGTCTTGTATAAGCGATAAACTCGGTCAGGATAATCAGGGTCTTCAAAACCCAGAGGCTGTAACACAAACACTTCCTCGTGTAGTTAACCATTGAGAAAAACACTTTTAACATCCATTTGATAGACTTTTATGTTCTTGTAAGCTGCATAGGCCAGAAAGATTCGTATAGACTCCAATCTTGCAACCGGAGCATATACTTCAGTGTAGTCAATACCCTCTTGCTGATGGAAACCTTGCACCACTAAGCGTGCCTTGTTTCTCACGATCACCCCACGATCGTCTTTCTTACATTTAAATACCCACTTAGTCGGAATCGCATTCTTGACTCTAGCGGGTTTGTCGATAAGATCCCAAACATGCAAACTGTTGTAATTCTTCTTGCATGGCTTCTACCCAAGAGGGATCTTGAAGTGCCATACGAGGCGTCATTGGCTCAACTTGGGATAGAAAGCAAGTGAATTTGGCAACACCTACAATTCCAGAAGAATGTAAATCTGCATAAGCACACAATACATTATTCTCATTTGACGAAGAAACTTGATGGCGTGTTTGAACTCCCGCATCAAGTTCTCCAATGATGTTTTCCTTTGGATGATAATTATGAATTCTAAGAGTAGGATTCTAAAGGAACAACAACATTTTCAAATAAATTAGTGTAATATTCTCCCACCTCATGAGATGAATCATCACTATCAAGTTCAATAACTTGATCAACAACTGGAGTATCATCAGAAGAAGTAGATGCATTATCAAAAAGAATTGGAGAATCATCATGAGAATCTTCAGTTGGAGCATCGATTGAAGCTTCAACATCATCAGAACTTGAAAATATTGGGATTACCAGTTGATCTTCAAAGTATGCACGAACCAGGTCTTCATCTGGTTGTTCAGTTGTTGGAGTAAATGAATTAAATAAGCCATCATAGTCAAACATCCAGTCGGGACCTTTCCCTTGAGGAGGTGTGGTGTACTTTTGGCAGTCCACATGGTACTACTCCTCAACACAACTAGAAGTGAAATTAAATACCCGTTTCTTGGAGAAGCATAACCCAAGAAATACCCCTCAATGGCTTTTTCATCAAACTTACCCACATCCTTCTTCAACATCATACAAGGACACCCAAAATGTTTCAAGTACTTTAAGTTAGGCTTTCGATTATTCAAAAGCTCATAACTCGTCTTCTTGAGTCTCTTAACAGTTAGAACCCGATTGAGCGTATATCACGCAGTATTCACCACCTCATTCCAAAATTAGAAAGGAAGCTTAGAATCAGCAAGCATAGTTCTAGCAGTTCAATCAACGTTCTTTTCTTCCGCTCAGCAACACCGTTTTGTTGTGGTACGTATGGGGCACTGTATTCGCGATGAATTCCCTTTTGTACACAAAAGAAATCTAATACAGTATTTTTAAATTGAGTACCATTGTTGTCACTTCGAATTCTCCTCACTTTTTGCTTGTATAGTGATTCGATCTTAGTGATGAAATTCTGAACAAGAACAGGTGTTTGATCTTTTGAACTCATAAATAAGACCCATGAGTATCTTGAATAATCATCGGTAACTGCCAGGCAATACCAATCTCCAGAGATACTAGCACGATTCACTGGACCAAAAAGATCCATAAGAAGGCATTCAAGAGGAGTATCAATGGAATTCAATAACTTAGAAGGATGCGACTTTTTCTTCTGTTTGCCCTTTTTGCAATCAATACAGTGGTCGGATAATTTAAAATTCTTCAAAGACACACCTTCAACTAGGTCATTTGCCATTAGATAGTTCATCTTAAGAACATGAATGTGACCCATTCTACGATGCCATGGAATAGAGTCTTTCTCGGTCGCCTTTGAGACAAAACATGTTTCGATAGATGTTGAAACTTTAAAACTCATATTTAAGACATAAATATCTTTTGATCGAGGTGATCTCATGACAACCATGTCCTCGGGAATCACATATCCCGGTTTCAGAATCAGACATTATTTATCGGTAAATATTGTAGTGTATTTCTTGTCACTGATTTGCGACACACTCAATAAGTTATGGTCTACCTTGTCACAATAATTGGCTTTTTCAAATGTAATGTGACCATTTGAAACATCACCTTCTTGTGTAATCATACCCCCAGAATTCCCAGTAAATGCCATATAACCCCCCTTGAATATTTCTCACATTTGTTAAGAGGTCGAGATTTCCATTAATATGACAAGAACATCCGCTATCCATAATCCAGTTTTAACCAGAAATGGTCTTTGATGTATCCTACACACAAAAGAAAATGATTAGGTCAAAAAGGCAGCCCAGGCCTCAGTCTTGGGCACCTTTTGATTCAGCTGTTGTTCAGCAACTTGAGAATAAGTTACAGGCTTCTTAGACTTTCGTCTTAGATAAGAACCTTGAACGACATTTGAGTTCACGTTCTTGCATATCGGTTCATTTGGAACAAACTTTGGTTTAACTTGACCATAAGATTCATTCACATGAACTACCTTTCGAGGATACACGTTTGAGAACATGATGTGAGTATCATCATCATAAGACACAGGTCGTTTCAGAATCGCTTTTATCAAAGGAACTGGTTTTGATTGGTCCTTGACAAATGGATGAAGATTTTGAGATTACAGTTTCTCACAACATGACCTTGTTGACCGCAAAGAAAGCAGCTTCGCATGTCCATATGATCATTTTGAGATTTAGCAGTAACATATGACATAGTAGGATGATGACTCACATTCTTGGTAAAGCTCTTAGCCAAATCATCAGATGATACCGATTTCTTTCTCAAATAAAAATCTAAATTAGAGCAGTTTGAAAAACTTTGCAAAGTATCGGTTCCAGTAGATTTTACAAACTGAACTTTCTTAGCATGTTTTAAGACTTTCTTATCTTTAGTCAAGGGATCAGATGTAATTGATGTTTTAGTTTAAGCATACTGACGTTCAAGATCTTGAATCTTGGAGGTTTCATTGTGAAAAACACTCTCAATCAGTTCCAGTTTAATGATACTAATTGGAATGTCTTTCTCAGTGAACATCGTGTCTATTCCTTTTAATTTAAACACACGACCATTTGATGGCTTGGAAACAATTCACTGGTTTAACCTTAATATGATTATCTTGTTTTACCTGAGTTGTGTGTGAATCATACACAACCTCCTCAAATTCATGAGGTTCACAAAGAATGTGATTAGAACTTGGAATGTTCTTGTTCTTGTGTATAATTTCAGGTTCAAACACATCCTCAATGATGACTTTATCGACATAGACTTTGTTGCTTTGAACATGAGGTTTTTGAATTGTAAATTGGGCTTTAACAGTTTCAGGTTTAACTGGTTTAGCTTTTTCTGAAATTACAGGTTCTTTTAAATCACATCATTTTCTTTTCTAGCAAAAGGATTTGGTGTGTAATCATTCTGAAAAGGTGGTGGTATTTCAACAAAACCTATACCTTTCTTTGAATCTTTTTGCCTACCAGATACTTCTATTATTTCGTTTAGCAAAAAGGAAGAGTTTCTGAATTTGCCCAATTTGTTCTTTAACTCAAGAACCTCATTCTAAAGATCGGTTATCTTTGATCTATGTTTCAAAATTTCTTGAAACTTTCGATCATTGATAGTCATTTTAACAGATAACCCAGCTTTGAGATCACGGTTACTTGTCGACAAAGCTTCAATCTTCTCTCGAGAACTCATTTGAGATTCCAAAGATTGTCGATAAGTATCCTTTAGTGAAGCAATTTCTTTCACTAGACAGTCATTGTGATTTTTCTCACATTAAACACAAAGAACAGAAGGACTAACCTCATTGATTTTGGCCATGCAAGCAAAAGTAGTTGGAAGCTTTCACATGAGTCATCAGAATCAGACTCAGTATCATTGTCAGAAGATAGTTCGCTCCCACTTGCATCTTGGAAATTCTCAGTTGATCCAAACATTGCCATATTTGCTTGATTGTTATTACACAGCAATCGTTGTGACCAGTCATCTCCATCCAAATTGGACAACATTGCTTGTGATCCAGAAGAAGACAGTTTAGTTCCAGAAAACTTTCCCGCGTCATTTCCACTTTTACCAGATGAATTCTGATCTTGCATTCTGGGACCAGTGTACTCCTTCTTCGGCTTATCACATTCTTTAGCAAAATGCCCAAACTCTTGACAGTTATAGAATTTGACCTTTAATTTATCAAATCCCAACTTCGTGTTCAAAGATGGAAGATCTTTACCAGTTCTCTGCATAAACTTTTTCACCTTCCTGACTATCATAGCCATATTCCACTTCAAATCCATCAGTTCCAAATCATCAGGATCAATTTGATCATAGTCTTCATCTGTCAAATCGCTCATTGCAATCTTACTACTAACCAGATTCTCGTATGAAGTCATGAAGGCAGACAAGAAGCCAAAGTTTTGTTCGGCCTCCCTCATGTTCATATTTGGTTGTGATAAGAATTGATTCGTAGGTGATGAATTTCCAGACCCTCCAGATGAACCAGAAACACCAGATGATCCAGAATTTCCAGTAGTGTAGAAACAAGCACGTGGATCACTATAAATAGTTATAGCATTATCACTTGCATTTTATGTAAGAAATGCAGTGATAGGAGAAATGGTTGAACTCAACGGCATACTTCCACCATAAAAGGCAGGATCTTGATTATCCTTAGAAGGCTTCTGACATTTAAGATCGTATTCCCGTGCTTTGATCTTTTGCATTATTTCAGATGCTGTCAGATCTTCATTGTTAAAGTAATTATTCTCTTTCAGAACAATCAAGAAAGTCGAGTAAGAACTCGGTAAAGCACTTTTAACGGTGTCAATCTTATCAACTTCAGACGTCTCCAACTTCATCTTGTCCATCTCTGCTATCAAATGATTAAACCTAGTTGTCATCTCTTCAACAGTCTCACCCTTAAGCAGGTTAAAGTTTCTGAACTGAAACTTGAGCATAACCTTCTTGCTTTCAGCGGTATTACCCATACTCCTCATACGAATATGTTGGAATAATGAAGCACAAATCTTTATGCTACCAACTTGATGAAAGATGTTTTCGGGTAAAGCCATTGTAAGAGTAGAGTAAGCTTTTGTTTCAATCTCTAACGCTTTCTTTTCTTCTTGAGACTATTGAAAGATGGCCTTAGGTGTAAACCCGATAGTTTCATCTCCAATTAATGGAACGGTGTATACTTCATCCAAGCAATACGAACAATCAGGGTGAACTGACCCTAGATGAGCACGGAAACGGGGTTCCCATTTAGCAAAATCGCTAAATTTCATTAAACGTGGACACTTTGAATGTGAACCGATCTCGGTGTCCAGTTGTAACATTTGTTGCATAAGCATATTTTGGGAAGCTAATGCATACATTCCAGCCATTTTGGAAAAATAAAAAAAGTTTCAAACTCCAGGGGTTAAAATTGAAAATATCTTAACGAATTGTGAATAGTACTATTTTAACGAACTGCAAACAGTAGTTCACGAATTGAAAATTATCCAGGTAACGAATCAGGAACAGTGTTAACGAATCTGAAACAGTAGCACATGAAGTAGATTATAACGAACTGTTCCACGAATTAAGTCAAGTAATGAATTAGTTTGACTCAATAGGTTAACGAATCAGGTGGTTCTCTATAGCGAATCACTAAGTATAAACTTAGATAATTAAAATCAGGAACTGTTGAGTTTCTGTAACGAATCACTAAGAGACTATTAACGAATTAGGTGACAAGTTAGCTATAGTTGATAACGAATCAACTATAGCAAATCAGGTAGTTATAATAGTTGTAAAAAACTCTGACAACTATTGCCACGTGGCAAAAGTTGTTGGAATTAAAGTTAACGAAATAAGACACATGTCTCACGAACTGAAAGACACGAATGAGAAAGTATAGATAATCAAATTAACGAATTAGTGAACAGGGTTAACGAATTAGCCAGAAATTAACGAATCTTCAAATGCACATGAAGATCTTCAAATCTTCATCTGGATTTTCCAGATTTCTGGAACACGAAGAACACCAAACGTAAACCCAGATTCGTAATACTTAATCAATACTACACCAAATCTTCCATAAAACCAATCAAAACACTCGGAACATTATCGCGAATCCAAATCAACACCTCTCGTAATCCAATTAACCTTATCTCGAATTCGATTTGAACCAAAACGATCCTCTGTTTCGGCCAAAACCAGATCCAAACCACTATCCACACAAACACAACCAATTATCAATCATAATCCACAATACCTTCCCAATACCTTAACATACGCAAATCCAAATTAAGTCAATCCATTCCTCAATGAACTTCACTCTGAATTTGATCCAAACTCAAACAAAACATTCAATAATACCGAAATAACAATTAACAGTCCTTAAATACCAAATTGTCTATCAAATTAAGAGCAATCGAGCAACCGAAAGCTCTGGTACCACTTGAGAATACCTTAATCAGATCAAAGATAATAATAATAAATATAAATGGATCTAGCTCATGATGCTATATGTTGATTATATGTTAATGTTAAGTATATGTATATATATTAATTGTATATATTTGTATGTATAATATTAAGTTGAAGATTGAGAGAAAACGATCTGGACAGAGGTTCGGTACTGTTAACTCAATGCTTAATTTAAACAGTGTATGAAACACTATACATAGAAGATGGGTCTAGTTCGTTACACATTCCATAACGAACTAGCCACCACTTCGTTACATACAATAAACAGAATAAACTTAACGAATCACCCCCTGATTTGTTAAACATCCTTAACGAATCAGGAGGGAACATAACTTAAGTCTAGTTCGTTAAACATCTTTAACAAACTAGATGACTACTTTAACGAACTACATTAATATCTTAATAAATATTACATTAATAAAACGATAAATACGTTAACGATAATTGCAAAGACTCGAGACGCAAAACTGTGTACTAACAAGAAAATCATCACCATCATTCTTGTAAAATAAAGTACAGTCCACGGTTCCTCGTTTGAAGACATTATCGGTCAGATGGTCAGCAAGTGTGTCGTACCAAGCTCTTGGGGCTTGGTGTAGACCATAAAGAGCCTTGTTTAAGTGTAAACACAGTCTGGATAATCTGGATCTTCAAAACCAGGAGGCTGTAACACAAATACTTCTTCATGAAGTTCCCCATTGAGAAACGCACTTTTGACATCCATATGATAAACTTCATTATTCATGAATGCTGCATAGGCCAAAAATATTCGTATAGCTTCCAATCGAGCAACTGGAGCATATACTTCAGTGTAATCTACACCTTCTTGCTGATGAAATCCTTGCACAACTAAACGTGCTTTATTTCTCACAATGACTCCACGATCATCTTTTTTGCACTTAAATACCCATTTTGTTGGAATTGACTTCTTAACTCGGGCAGGCTTATCAATAAGATCCCAAACACCCAGTCGATTAAATTGTTGCAATTCTTCTTGCATTGCTTCCACCCATGAGGAATCTTCAAGCGCCTTGCGAACACTCGTTGGTTCCATATGAGATTAAAAGCAAGTGTATTTGCGATATTTATGATACCTGAAGAATGCATATCAGCATACGCGCACAATACATAAACATCACTCGAAGTAGCAATCTGATGACGTGCTTGTACACCAACATCAAGATCACCAATGATGTTGTCCTGAGGATGATAAGTATGATTTTGAAGAGTCGGATTCTCAGGCACAACAACATTATCAGTTAAATTAGTCAGATTCTCTTCAACGTCATGAGAAGATTCTCAAATCTCATGATTTTCAGGAAATTGAGCTGAAGAAGAATCAACAAAATGACCATCATCTAACGAAACAGAGATAACATCAGATGTATTAGGAAGATCATCTTGTGGAACATCATCATAATTAAAACCAGCATGTCTTGGCGGTAAAAATTGATCTTCCAGGTAAGCACGTACCAAATCATCATCAGGTAGATCAACTATTAGAGTAAATGAGCTTAATAGACTTTCATAGTCAAACATCCAATCAGGCCCTTTTCCAGTAGGAGGTGTGGTGCATCGTTGGCAGTCGACATGGTACCACTCATCAACACAACCTGAAGTAAAACTAAATACTCGTTTCCTAGGTGATGCATAACCCAAAAAATAACCTTCAATTGCTTTTCCATCGAACTTTCTGGTTAGCATAGTACAAGGACACTCAAATGGTTCCAAATACTTTAAATTAGGCTTTCTTTTGTTCAGAAGCTCATAACTTGTCTTTTGTAGCTTCTTCACTGTAAGAACACGATTAAGCGTGTAGCAAGCAATATTCACAGCTTCATTCCAGAATTGAACCGAAAGCTTAGAATCTGCCAGCATTATTCGTGCAGCTTCAATCAGTGTTCGGTTCTTTCTTTCAGCAACACCATTCTGTTGAGGTACATATGGAGCATTGTATTCTCGATGAATTCCTTTCTGAATGCAAAAGAAATCCAATACAATATTTTTGAACTCCGTACCATTATCACTCCTAATTCATCTCACCTTGTGTTTATACAGTGATTCGATCTTTGTGATTAGATTGTGAACAAGAGCTGGTGTCTGATCTTTTGAACTCATAAATAACACCCATGAATATCTTGAATAGTCATCAGTAACAACCTAAGCAATACCAATCTCCTGCAATACTCGCACGACTCACGGGGCCAAACAAGTACATATGAAGTCGTTCCAAAGGAGTATCAATAGTTTAATTAACTTAGATGGGTGAGACTTTTTTTTCTGTTTGCCCTTTTTACATGCAACACAGTGATCGGTCAGTTTGAAGTGTCTCAAGGAAACCCCATCAACCAAGTCATTTGCCATAAGATAATTCATCTTTCTGACATGAATATGACCCATACGTCTGTGCCACATAATCGAGTCTTTCTCAGTTGCTTTTGATATAAAACACGTTTCAACAGAAGTGGTTACCTTAGAAGTCATGTTTAGAACATAAATATCATTTGATCGAGGAGATCGCAGAACAACCATGTCTTCTGGAATGACATATCCTGGTTTAAGTATTATGCACTCCTTGTCATTAAATACAATAGTGTACTTCTTATCTCAAATTTGAGACACGCTCAAAAGATTGTGATCCACTTTATTACAATAATTAACATTCTCAAATGTAATCTGGCCATTTGAAACATCACCTTCTTTTGTAATCATTCCTCCCTAATTTCCCGCAAACGCGGCATGCCTTCCTTGAATATTCTTGACATTTTTAATAGGTTGATATTGTCAGTAATACGATGAGAGCATCCACTATCTATAATCCAGTTTTCACCAGATATAGTCTTGGATGAACTCTTCACACATAGGTAACATGATAGTTCAATAAGGCAGCCTAGGCCTCAGTCTTGGGCACCTCTTTAGTTACATTTGAAGCATTATTTTTGATAAAATCCAAATGTGGTTTAGCTACTTGTGAGTATGTCACGGGTCTTTTCGACTTTCGTCTTAAATACGCAGCTTGAACCACATTTGTGTTCACATTCTTGCAAATTGGTTCCACATGAGCACATTTGGAATTACACGATTTCTCATTAACATGAATCACTTTGCGATTATTCACATTTGATAAAAATTATGTGAGTTTCATCATCACACGACACAGGCCTTTTCAGAATTTCCTTAATCACAGGAATGGGTTTGATTTGTTCCTTGATAAATGGATTAAGATTCTATGATTTCTTCATACCACATTTTCTTACAACATAACCTAGTTCTCCACATAGAAAACATGTTCTCATGTCAATACGCTCACGTTGGGGTTTGATAGAAACTGGTGCGGTAGAAGATTGATGAAACACACCAGAAATAGGTCCTTTATTCAAGTCATCAAATGTAACATACTTCTTTTTCATGTAGAAATCAAGATTTGAGCAATTTTAAAATTCTGTAAAGTGTCAGTTCCAGTTGAATTAACAAACTGAACTTTCTTAGCAGATTTTAATAATTGTTTGGCTTTAACCAAAGTATGGTGTTTTGGAATTAACAAATGCATGTTCAAGATCTTGTATCTTAGAAGTTTCATTTTTAAAGACACTTTCTATCAATTCGGGTTTGATAAGATTAAGCGGAATGCCTTTCTCAGTGAATACTTTGCTATTACCTTTCAACTTAAACACTCGACCAGTGTTTACTTTAAAGGGACATGATTGATGAAACGCATCAAATCCTCATCAGAAATCTTTGGTTTTTCTGATTTCTTAGCTTTGGCCTTAGCAGATTTTTCCTTTTTCACATTAGATGTATTTGAACCATACACAGCCTCCTAACATTCATGAGGTTCACATAAAATGTGATTTGAACGTGGAATGTTCTTGTCTTTGTGCACAACTTCAGGTTCAATTACATCCTCAATGATCACCTTATCAGCATTCTCAGGAAAGACCTTGTTACTTTGAATATGAGGTTTTTGAGTTGAAGAATTAACACTGATATTGTCAGTTTTAACCAGTTTGGGTTTTTCCTCAACAATGACTTGTTCAGTAACAATTTCTTCCTTTCCCACAAAAGGATTTTGGGAATAGTCATCATGAAATGGTGGAGGAATTTCAATAAAACCCAAACCATTCTTTGAACCTTTCTGTTTACCAAATACTTCAATAATTTCATTCAACAAAAATGAAGAGTTTCAAAAGTTATCTAACTTACTCTTCAAATCAAGAACCTCATTTTCAAGTTAGGTTATCTTAGATCTATCTTTGAGAATTTCTTGAAATTCTTAATGATTAATGGTCATTTTCACTGATAATTCTACTTTCATATTATGATTATTCGTTGACAAACCCTCAATTTTCTCCCTAGATATCATTTGTGAATCTAGTGATTGTCTATATGTATCCTTGATTGAAGCAAGTTCTTTCACTAGTGAATCATTATGAGAATTAAGTGAATCAATTCTAAACTTAACAATTTCACATTCAGAACATCACATTTTCAGATAATTTAGTAGAAGGACTAACCTTGTCAATTTTAGCCATGCACGCGAAAGAGGTTGGTCGCATATTGCAAGAATCATCTGAATCCGATTCTGAATCATTGCTAGAGGACAAATCATTTCCACTAGCATCTTGAAAACTTTCAGTTTGCTTGAACATAGCCAGATTTGCTTGATTATCATTACACATCAGTCTTTGAGTCCAGTCAGTTCCTTCACTGTGAGAAGAGCTTGTGACCCTGCATCTTTAGAATAACTTCCCCCAGAAGGCTTTTCAAAAGAATCATTAACCTTCTTTCCAGAATTTCTGTCTTGATTTTGAGGTCCATTATATTCCTTCTTCGGATTATCACATTCTTTGGCAAAATGACCAAACTCTTGACAATTATAACATTTGACCTTCAGTTTATCGAAACCAACTCGTTTGTTCAGAGATGGTAAGTCTTTGCCAGTTCGTTACATAAACTTCTTCACCTTTCTTACTATCATTGCCACATTCCATTTGAGATCCATTATATCCAAATCATCTGGATCGATTTGGTCATAATCTTCATCGGTCAGTTCACTTGTAGCAATCTTGCTACCCACGAAATTTTCATAAGATGTCATAAAAGCACAAAGAAAAGCAAAATTTTGTTCCGCTTCCTTCAAGTTAACATGTGGTGGTGCATTGAAGCTATTTGTAGTAGTTCATCTCCTAGAATTATCATTAATCTCAGAAACCATGAAACATACAATAGGATCACTATAAGAAGATGAACCCTATTGTGAAGTTTGAGTGAGGAATGTTGTAACTGGAGTTGCAGAACTACTCAAAGGCAAACAACCTCCATATAGAATTGGGTCTTGAGTTTCTTTTGAAGATTTCTGACATTTCAAATCATATTCTCTATCTTCAACCTTTTGCATGAATTCCATGGCTGTTAGATCTTCATTTTTGAAATAATTGTTTTTTTTTCAACACCATGAGAAACGTTGAATATGAACCAGGTAAAGATTCTTCACAGTATCAATCTTATCAGACTCACATGGCTCCATTTTAAATTTATTCATCTCAACAATAAGATGATTGAATCTTGTAAACATTTCTTCCACAATATTTCATTTCAATAAGTTAAAGTTTCGAAATTGAAACTTTAACATCACCTTTTTACTTTCTTCAGTGTTACCCATACTTCTCATCTTGATGTGTTGAAACAATGATGCACATATCTTAATACTCCCTACCTGATGAAAGATATTATCGGGTAATGTCATAGTCAAAGTAGAGTATGCCTTAGTCTCAATTTCTAAATCTTTCTTCTCTTCTTGAGAATATTGAGTAAACGCCTTCAGTGTAAAACCAATAGTCTCATTTCCAGCCATAGGCACAGTGTACACATCATCAATACAACGTGAACAATCAGGATGAACCGATCCTAGATGTGCTCTAAAACGTGGTTCCCATTTAGCAAAATCACTAAATTTCATCAAACGAGGACATTTCGAATGAGATCCAATTTCAGCATCAACGTGAAAAATTTGTTGCATCAACACGTTCTGAGAAACCAGTGCATAATAACCAGCCATTTTAAGTAAAATAAAAGTTTAAATCTTAACAAATTCAAACTTAAGCGTTTAAAATGAAAATTTAATAGCGCATGAGAATAGGATTGAAGATGGTTGATAACGAATAAAGAACAATAACTTAACGAATGACCGACATGAATAAGTAACGAATAGGTGACAAATGAGTGAGCGAATAAGCAACGAATGAGTGACGAATGAGCAAATGAATGAGTAACGAATAGGTGACGAATGAGTGAACAAATGAATGAGCGAATGAGTGACGAATGAATAGTGAATGAGTAAAGAATAGGTGACGAATGAGCGGACGAGTGACGAATGGTTGAGAACGAATGACAAATTACTAATAACGAATTAGTTCCAGTGAAGAATGAGTTTGTTATTCTTGTTGTAACAAACTCAACACGTGGCACGAATTAGTTAGGATCTGATAACGAATGAATATCACACACGTAACGAATAAGTGAAATTAACATAGCGAACGACTATGTATCTTCAAATCTTCAAGGCTATTATTTCCAGATTCTGGAAATTTTCCAAATCCAATTGTTCAACTTAAACAAATTAATCTTATGGATTACTTGATCAATTTTGCACCAAACTGAACAATAAAAGGCTCAAACAACCCGAATCAATCTCGCGAACACACTCAAACCATTCCGCAAACCTCAAGTCATTTCAAACTATAACCAAAATCCAATAAATCAGAGAACTGAATCCCCTGTTTCGTATTATACTCAAAATCAACCCAAAACCAACTCAAACATAATCAATAATCCAATTCATCAATCACACACCTTACTCAATCAAATCCGACCTCAATTCCCCTCAAATCAATCTCTAATTAACATCTCAGCATGTTAATTCAGCTAAAACCAATAAAATTAAACTTAGATCAAAAAATAATAATTACTCACTGAATTATCAATCAATCCATTACGAATGACCTTAACACACATGTAATCTATCCCTGGAAGCTCTGATACCACTTGTTGAACACACAGATTCGAGCTTCAATCAATAGGAATTCGTCATATTTATTAGATCTAGGATCTAGTTATATGATATATGTTATGTGTTAGGTAGTGATCGATAATATTAAGTGAAGTGTTGAGAGGACAAATTGACAAAGTAACAGTAGGAGAAATAATAATAATAAGAACACTTAAATTACTTAAGGTATGAACAACCTTATATAGAAGACGAGATGCCATTCGTTACATATCCCGTAACGAATGGCCTTCATTCGTCTTTCTTTACATACGTTAATTTATGGTATAGCGAATGACTCATTCGCTATACCCCATTCGTCACATTCCATGACGAATGGATCTAATACAGAACGACTAAGGTCCATTTGTTAAACATCCTTAACGAATGGACATTTACATATAACGATTAAGGTTCATTCATTAAACAACCTTAACGAATGAACCATAATTAATAACGAATGGGCTCATTCGTTAAACATCCTTAACGAATGAGCCTTACATAATGAATAAATTATAATTACATAAAAGCCCTTTAACAAAAATATAATAATAAATTACATACGACTATTACAAAGACTCAAGATGACAAAATCGTGCACTAACAATAGATCTACCAATATTTTTGTGCCCTTATTAATTCGGTTCACAGTTATTTAACCAATTGTTGACTCAACCCACTTTTTACACGGTTTGTAAAATAAAATTCTTTATAAAAACTTCAATAAAAACTGATAAAAGAATATGCTTTTCCCCCAAAACAAAATAAAACATTTCGAAAACAAGGGGTCATCAGAGAAACTCACAGTTGAAGCTTTTTGTTCCAAAAATTGCGTGTCCTATATTAGTACACGTTTTGTTAATAAAAACTTGGTTTGAGTTTTAGTTTGTAAAAATATTTAATTCGTTAATCCTATTCTAATGACCACACAAGCACATAAGCTAGTAAATTCCTATCAAGTTAACGAGTACGTATAGTTCGGGTTTCGTTAGCTATATATTGTATTAATAACTAAATTAGTTAATAAATAAAGAAAATATATAAATATAATAAAATATTTAAGTTTCAGTTGCTAAAAGTTATAAGAAAATATTAATTTATTATTTTTAATTGATTGTGTCGGTTTTGTCGGTTTTGCGTTTAAAACGAACCGCTTGATTTTTTGTATAGAATATAACTTTTAAATCTTGTAAAACACGTGTTACATATATATTAGTTAAGTTTTAGAAGTTACTTCACAAAAATATATTATTTTTCATTTAGTTAATATTTTCTTAAAATATAAAGTTTTAACGTTTTCGTGTCGGTTTTCGTGACACGAATCGTTTAGGACCAAGTTTTTTTATCTTATCATCTTCTCATATATTAAATTATGTTATATATGAGTATTTTACAACTTTAGGGTTGTTCTATAACAGTCCCTAACCGTTGTGTCGGTTTACGTTTAAAAGCAGATTTTTCGACCGTTAAAGTTACCGGCAAGTAAAATAAGTCAAATAAGCCCATACCAATTATCTTATAAACTAAGTATACACATTATAACATATAATTTACCATTATTTCCAGATTTGATCACAAAATTTCATATAGCACATTTAAATCAATTTAAGCTCCTAATTCATAACTTAAGTTTACTAATAATGACAATAATCAAACATAGCATTTCATATATGAACAAATATCATTATAACACTTAAAAATTCCGGATTCAAATCATCATCCTTTAATAAATAGCATCCTTAACACTTCAAACAACAAAGTTTCTATAATAGCAAGTAAACGACTTAATAATTATCTTGTCAACTCAACAATTTTCATCATAATGTTTACTAATACAATTCAAATCATAAGTCATTAATCATTCATATATCCATGTGTTCAATAATCAAGCCAAACTATTAAGCAATTTGCACCAAATCAAAAAGTTTCATTTTATAGTAACTTTTAATCTTTAATAATTCTATCTATTTCATTCTTTTAACTATGCTAAAGTATGAATCTTGTTTATCTCATTCAACTAGTTTGACATAGTTTTATGCAATTTATTTTTCTATTCAAATTTTTATTTTTGTGATTAATCAAGTTACAAAGTTTCTATTTCTAGATAGTAGGTGACAACTGATCCATATAATAATCCAATGTATACTTTAAAAAATCATTCTATCCTAATTCAAGCAAGTAACTTATAATCTATCAAAATCATATATTCTAAGTATTCACACCATAATTAAAGATTCAACCATTCATTCAACAAAGTTTCCTGATTTAGCAATCTAACAATTTCAACAATCATCTTCAATTATTGTCTTTCTAATTAATAGATTATGAATCTTCTAACATACAGCATATCCTAAATATCAATTAACATCAATCCATATCACTTTCTAACTTCATCAGTTCATCAAGTATCCAAGTAATCCAAAGATCCCTAAATTTGCAAACTATGAACAAATTCTTGCTATATTCAATCTTAATACTAGAAATTCAATGATTCATGTTCGTATAATTAATTCTATTGATCATCAACTTATCAAAATTCATCCTAACATCAAACTCAAACATCAATTTCATCCATGATTTCACCTAAATATCAAGTATTCCAATAATGCTTCTAATCAATCTTAACAATCAAATTATGAACTTCAAGATGAATGTATGCATGTGTAAGTGGGTTCAATCCTTCCTCTTACACACACATAGATACACACGTCTCACATACACACACAAACATCCATAATATTCAATCTTTAAGATCAATCTCAACTCAATAACTCATAATCTAACCTATTCAACCATCGAAATTAACTAATGATCATAACTTACTTGAGTTTTGAAGATCCTAAAATGAAGATATGAATGAGATGAATGTGTGTGTTGCTCCTTCCTCTTAATCCTCCTTCCTATATTCTAACCACCCTCTTGTTCTTGATCTAACTTGAATGTTTGTGTGTGTGTGTGATGATATAAATTTTGAAATGTTAGTGAATGTGGTGGGTGTGTGTGTGCCATAGGATATAGAGAGAAAGAGGAAGGTGTAGGCTTGGTGAGTTGGGTGTTAGGATGTTAAGTGGATGCTCTCAATTTTTTACAAAATGTGGCCTAGGAGTTAGGGAGTAATGATTGGAAGGGTGATTTGGTGATAGGTGATAGGGGGAAAAAGAGGTGGTAGGGTGAGGTGGCGTCCAAGGAGAAGGGGGTAGGGAAAAATTGTGGGTTTTAAACACTAATATTAAGTTTCCGTTTTAACATCTAACGAACTTTAACTAATCAAACGAATCCCGTTTCTATTAATTTTTGTCAGGTTTTATCCGATATTGAATTCCAAATAATACAAGCCTAAGAAACTATTTTTCTGAAAAACTTGATGTCGGGTCCTTATGGTGTCCTCTATTGACTTTCGAACACTTATTTTTCTAGTTTTCGTGATTCTAACCTTCTAAAATTAAGTTTACATACTATCACTAATATCCTAATATAAATATTATTTTTCCAATGCCATTTAGACACGTTTAGGATTTTTATCAGTTTTTAAGTTGTCGCCAATGGTCATTTTGCGTGGTGTACGTTCTCTATGCGACAAATTTAAACTTTTTCGAACATTTAGTAATATATTTCTCATAACTTTGCAATTTGGACTTTAAACAAAGATACTTTATTTGTATAATTATTTTATTACGTAATCACGGTTACATTAGTTGCTAATTTTTTCCGATTGTCACACATATCAAACATTTGAGCAGAGTATAGATGAAGAAGAGGATGAAGATTAAGTGTTGGGACGACACATCAGCATTGTGAGTTTGTATCTTTTATTTGAAGAAAGATTGAAACTTTACTCATCAAGAAAGTGGTTTTGAGGGTTAAATGGCAAGTGTTAAGAATGTGGTGGATGGTGGTTGTGGTGGTGGTGGATGATGGTGGTGGGTGGTGGTGGTTGATATGGGTATGAAGAAAGATTTAATCTTTGGTTGAGTATCAAGTGTCAAGAAGGTGGTGAATGGTGGCGGTGGGTGGTTGATATGGGTTTGAAGAAAAATGTGTGTAAAGATTATGGGACTTTAATAGGTTTGGCCGGAAAATGGTGGTGGTGGACGGCGGCAAACAGTGGTAGACTATGTTTGTGGTGGTTGATATGGGTATGAAGAAAGATTTAATATTTAGACATACAATGCATGGAAATATTACGGGTTTGATGTAAAGATTCAATCATTAGAGTTAAAATGCATGGAAAGATTATGGTGGTGGTGTGGTGGTTAGTGGTGGAGTTTAAAAAATGTTAGAACAAACCAATACTTCCGAAAAAGATTAATTTAATCTAAAAAACCATCGAATCCCATAGATTTGCAATAAAATTCATCAGATCTGGCAACTTTTCTTTCAATGCAAAAAAAAGATGAATTTAATCTAAAATGCGTCTGAGGAGATGAAGTTCAAAAAAACGCGGAATTCGATGACTTTTGAAAACTCATGGGCCAGATAAATTTCATTGGAAAACCATGGTTTCTGTGAGAATGTTTTGGATTGAAAATTATCGAGAAAGACAGATTTCAATGGAAAACTCACGTCACCTTTACACATGTCAACATCTGACTCGTAAACGAAATCTCACGTCACGAATCCAAAGGTGTCGACAGAGATGAATTTCTAAGGACTAAAATTGAAATTTTGAAAAGTTTTGGACTATTCCTATTTTGGATTATTTTGAGAATTTTCTCTAAAACATGCAGTATGGCGGACCGCTAAGCCAAGCTATAATGCCCTGCTATGTGGTGAGCGGGATTTGAGATTTTGATTTTGTGGCGAACTGTCACCACTTGGTTTAGCTGTTCGCTAACCCTTTTAACTTTAACTTTGAAGATTAAAGTTGAAAAATCGGTTAGTTTTATGGTAAAATGGTTGTTAGTGTGTGATTATTGTATTCAAACGGAAGAAAATGATAATCAAGAAATCACCAAAACTGGATATGTATGAAGATGCTCAAGTTGGATATGATTATGGAAGTAAAAGGTGGTGAGGATAAAAAGAATAAGCAAAATTTGCTAATTACTGATAAACCCGAACTAAGATGGGTATAAAACTAGTTTGTGATTACAATTGTGTTATTAGATATTTAAATTAAATAAGTTTGGTTCTATTTGATGTGATTAACTACTGATTAATAATCTTAAACCAATAGTTATAATACTTAGATTTTTAATTTTACAATATGTTTTCAAAGTTCAAATTAATTGTCTTGTTATTTAAGTTTGTGATACCGAATTCAAAAGTATGATCCGGTTATTAAAAAAGGAAAAAGAAACAAAAACTATAAGATGAAATGGAATCACAAAAAATATAAACTTAATCTAAATTCATGTTTTCTTCTTCTAAGGGATTGCAACTTGCAAGGGGTCAATTATGGCAGACCGAGGAATTCTATAAATCATTTGTGTGTGGGGGTGGGGTGGGGTGGGGTGGGGTGGGGGTGAGGTTTAACACTAATTTAAACATAGGTAATCGGGATTTTAACATGCAAATAACATTAAAAAAAATTTAATGCGGACGAAGGCTAGGTGTCACTGGTTGTAAATGGACCTATTGTTGGAACAAAATTATCAAAGGAATATTATAATTGATTATGAAATATTAAATGTAATAGAAATAGTATCAAAATAAAGCTACCTACATAAGCTTCTCTTCTAACCCCACAACACTATGTTAAGGGTAAATAATTGTGAAACCATGAATGTCTTCTTCTCTTTGTTTACATCGATTTTAGCAAATATAATTAATGTGAGAAAGGAACTTGAGCCTCACTTCATGAGGTACCCCAAAATTAGACCAATTAAGCAAATGATGATGACAAGGATGATCGAGACACCACCACCTTGACTTTTGTTGCCTCCACGCTTCAAGAGTTCCTATGCGTAAACAAAGATAAGGAAAAGATAGCAAAGGAATCAGTTTTGACATGTTTACCAAAAAAAATAAGTCAAATTGGGCTGTATTATTTTTATCTTTTATATATCATATGGGTAATATTTTATATTTAAAATGGCCCAAAGTGTTCTAAAATACTTCTGAATCACTTTACATAAATAAAGTTTACTATTACTATAAAAATATAGTCTTTATTTTTAAATATTAATTATTAAAAATATTGAAAAAAAGATGTACAGAGCATGGGCCAAGCTGATATGTAGATACATTCTCACTCGTTACCCAACCTGTCCATTTTGCCACCATAAGAAGAAAAGAAGGGCTTGAATAACATCTTACAATTTCTTTGCGAATTTTGTTGCTTTGTTGAATAGCAGCATTCTTTTCATCAGTCAACTTTGAAATTAGAGATCTTACCTGCAAATTCATGTATTTAAACTACAACTTTAAGCAACATAACTACCATAAGTAAAAAAACATAAAAAAAATAGTGAATATGAGATTTTTGCATTCTTCTAGGAGAAGTTAACTGAAGGCAAAGAAATAAAAAAAAAAAAACTGAAATCTCAAAACATCACATGAAAACAGCACAACGAATATGCAGCATACCCAGTGGCGTAGCCACACTTTAAGGTGGGGTTCTCAGTCCCCTGTGAATTTTTTTTTACTAATATATATGTGCTGAAATCCTGACCGACCCCTGTATAATTTTGACCCCGACCCCTGTGTGATTTTGAGGACGGCACAATGACCCTGTTAGAATTTCGAGAACAACCTTATGAAATTTGAGACCGACCCCAATAACATTTTTTTTGACATATTTACAACTTTAATTATATATATGTATATAAATAATATACCAACTAAATTTGAGTTTAGTAGGAAATAATTAAAATACAAGTTTAAGTTCAAATGCTCAATTAATCTATGCTCAATTTTTAAGCACAAGTCTCAAACTCCCAACTTAATCTACATTTAAGCTAATTAAAAAAATAAAAATTGGATTTTAATAATCCCAACTTAATACAGTTGGCCGATAATAATCCCAACTTTGAAAATAGCTGTCATTGGTCCCAACTTTCACACTATTTATTTTCATTGAACCTCCGTTAAAAATAACTTAACGACGTTAAGTTTTTTCCAAATTTCAAATTGATTTTTTAGGGCTATTGATCGGAATGAGAATGTGAATCGATTGATGTAAAACTTAACTTGAAATGGCGCTTCAAACAGCTTGATTTTTATTAATTAAAAGTTTAAACACCGGAATTGAAGCATCATTTAGTCGTTTGGACCATCGTTTGGAGGTAAGTTTTACATTAATCGACTCGTATCCTCATTCCAATCAAAAGCCCTAAAATATCAATTTGAAATTTCGAAAAAACTTAACGCCGTTAAGTTTTTTTTAACGGTGGTCCAATGAAAACAAATAGGGTGAAAGTTGGGACCAGTGACAGCTATTTTCAAAGTTGGGATTATTATCGGCCAAATGTATTAAGTTGGGATTATTAAAATCCAATTTTCCTTAAAAAAAAAAGGAGTATGATGGCGGAAGTAATAGGTCATGTAAATTTAATGAATTAAGTGTTTTAATCTAAAAAAATGTTTCAGCTATACATTATTTTGTTTAGTTACTTCATTTGTATTGGTGTATTGTTTATTCGTTAATTGAAGTTACCTCTCATATCATTATTACTCATTGCAACCCTATGCGTTGAAATTTGCTTTTCGGCGATGAAGTACCTGAAGTCCAATTTGCGTGATCATATGGGTGATGAGAGTTTAAACGATGATTTTATTTATTTCATTAAGTAATTTAAGCGTAATCATATGGGTGATGCGTTGAAATTTGCTTTTCGGCGATGGAGTACCTGAAGTCCAACCTGTTTATAAATGTCAAACTAGATGATGTTTTGGTTAGATTTCAGAAAATGAAAGCCCGCATATAACAAAGCTAGATATATTGTTCAATAATTATGCATTTATAATAAAGTTTCTCGTATTTTTTTTTGTTATATAATTCTTTGTTTGATTATCATTTTTCTATATATATGATCGACGTAATTCGACCCGACCCGATGGTCCAACCGGACCAAAAAAAAATTTATATAGCGATGGTTAATTATATACAGATAAAAAAATTTCCGACCCCTGTGAGAAAATTTCCTGGATCCGCCACTGAGCATACCATGGAATTGATTACCTTTGATCGTCAAATACATCAATGTTTTTCAAACTAAAGAAGAGATAAGCCCGTTTCTTTTTCAAAGTCGTTTACAAATGGGATTGATTCAGGTTATGTTTTTATCTTTAACATGAAACTTTCTAACAAAATTAGCTAAAATGGAAACGGAAAAAAAGGTTGGCCCGTTTCTTTGGGTCGAGTTATTAAATCAAACAATGTTGGCACATAAATCAACTCACCTCAGCGGATTTATCATCAGAAGACCCAAACTGTCTTGTAACCTGAAAACATGAACAAACAAACAACATATTATTATAAGACCAATGCGATAAAATTATTAAAATTTAAAAACGCACCTCAGAGGATCCATTAAAACTCCTACTATTGAACGTCACTTTTGGTGAAATCCCTTTATTGGGTTCTTCAAGAACCGGCGAAGGCGGTTGTGGTGGAGGAAGATATATCACTCTCAATTTGCACTCTTCAACGACGCGTCCCGGCTGCTTAATGAACTGTAAACTCAAAGAACCAATAATTTTTTTATTGTTTATTATCATCATTTGGGATGCATAATCTTGACACCTGTGGGTCCCTAAAACATAAAGAATCATGCTTGGGTTGTAATAAAAAGATAAAATTAGAAACGATGCCAATGTGTTTAAAACTAAAATAATTTATAAGTTAGCCTTCTTACAAACCCTTTTACAATTTCATTCCAACCCATTTTAACTTATCAATCCGTTTGATTTGTTTAATAAAACAGGTTACAAATTGTTAACTTTTAAGTGCGTCTATGACACAAATAAAAATATAGCTTGTGTTCGGGTTCATCCTATTAAAGTGCCAACCTGATAAACTGACACGATTGCCACCCTAAACTGCACAGAGCTATGCGTGAAAATCAGCTTAGTCGTTTTTGAGCTACTTTATGAGCTATTCAAAATCGGATCACCGAAAGCTAGAATCGAGCCGAGCGAACCGAGCATAGGCCTAAAAAATTTTGTTTAATAAATGATCCAAGCTTAACGTAACAAGATCAAGTTGCGTCACGAGCCTAAACAAGCCTACTATTTATATAAATTTTTTGCTTAATATATTTAACAAACATTTATATAATAACTAACTAGTATAAAGAATGCTAAGTATAATATTTTTTAAGTATGAATATACATAAAAAATAATTAAAACTGTACATAATAATTATTAAATAATAACGAGCTTAGCTGAAGCTTGAAAAACTGCTAACGAGTCAAGCTCAAACCTTAAAAATAAAGCCGAAAACTAACCGAGCCCAGGCTTGGCACGTTTATGCCCTTATCACGGATTAGCATTTTAATTATTTTTTTTAAAATTAAATACAATTATATATTATATATTTTTAAAAAAATATAAAGATTGGACCAAATGTATTTGTTCCAGCAAGGCCCATTTCGACCCGTACAGTGACCCATTTGTCCAACCCATTAAATGAAGAATTTTATTACCATTTCAGGGGTAATGTCCTTGGTGGCTATTCCTGAGCTTACAACAACACTCTGAAGCAGAAACTTATCCTTGCACTGCATGTCAGGAGGAGCTTCCTTCTGAGCTTGCATTGTTACTGTATTAAAATTTAGATATTTAACAAGCTAGCAGCATGTATAGAAAATATGCGCATTTCAACTAAATTCATAAAATAGTTACATATAGTGTTTTAATATTAACAAGCTAGCAGCATGTATTGAAAAACATGAAATGCTAGTATTTAAGTTTCACTTCCAAAGTTAGACATTCTTGCAAAAACTTTTTGTGTTTCTTTTTACATTTTCACAAGTTGGCATGTAAATGAACCGAACGCAATGGGTCATGTGTGAGTTCGTTCATTGAACTTTAAGAACAATGAAAGAACACAAACAAATAAACAAGCACGAATTTCTTGTTTGTTTTCATCCTTAAGAAAATGAACACATTCATGTTTGTTTATTTATAGTATAAATGAACGATACCCGAACGTAAACAAACACATACAAATATAATTGAACATAGACGAATGGACATCACTCAGCATACACCAATTAAAAGTAAACAAGAACATCAATCAGTTGGGAATAAAACTAGAGTAAATTGTTATGAGTCTAAAAAATTTAAATAAATATATAAACAAACGTAAACGAACAAACTAAATAACATAAAACGAACGTTCACGAACATGAACGAATGAACGAGACATGTATTCATTTCGTTTGTATGACTAAATGAACAAAAAGTTTTGTTCATGTCCGTTTCACTGAGAGTACGGTTCGTTTATTCGCAAGATCACAATAGGTTGCAACAAAGTGCTGAACATCCAAACAAACAATCAATCTAATACATTTATTTATCAAATTTGAACCCAATTCGATTAAGAGAAAATGCACCTGTTACATCACATGTTGATCGAGGCATAACAAGCCCGGTATTGGGACGAACGCAATACTTCTTCGGATTCGTCGTCTTCACCTGAAAAATCCGATTCGAATTTCATAAATTATGATCCATTTTTTTCAAAATTCAGATCGCAGTCACAAAATAAAAATAACAACGTTCACGATTAGAATTTTCGATAACCATTCAACCGAGATCAATCATGATGAAATCCCATCTCATGGGATTAAAAACATAACATTGATATATTAGCAACAATAATATTTACCTTGAAAGCTACATGATTCTCGGTTTTATTCGATAACTGAAGCGAGCATGAGATCTGCTTCCTCAATTCAACTGATTCACAAAAAAACAAAATCAATACAAACACCAAAAATCAATATATACATATAATTGGAAGGCATACATGGGAATTTGAGGTCTAAAGGTTCCACATTGAGAAGCTCTCCTGTACTCATTTTGTTCTTCCGTTGGAATCATAAAATAAGAAAAGAAAAATGTTTGTGAGTTTGGGAAATTAAGATGGAGAGATGAGATAAATATGATCCGATAATTTCTTAGAGAGAAACAAGGAGATGAGTTGGTTTGGTTTGCTTTGCTTTGCTTTGCTTTGCTTTGGTTTTGTTATGTTTTTGAATATATGAACGTAAAAACAGACATCAAGAACCAAAAATGTTTTTGAGTTTTCTTTAGTTTGTTGACCACTGAAGAAACACTAACCGGACCCCGGGCAGATTACGGGTAACCTGGGGGTTGAATAGATGTTTCCCACGAGGGGTTAGACCCGGCAAAGATGGTTCTTCTGATAACCTGCAAAACAGACACCGTGAGCTCGTCACTGAGAAGGGGGGGGGGGGGGTTCCTCCTTGTGACCACCCTCCGGCGTGAGAATCAGACTAGATTGCTCTTTAAATATAAATGTATATTAAGAGATTGCTAGAGCAGATATCAGGTATAATATGTAATACGAGATAGTATATGATGATGATGAGATGATCATACCATTTGGGGTATTTATAGCCGAAGGTAGGTTTCCAAGGAGGTGTGGCCGGCTGAATAGTATTCCTGTTCTACCAACTGTGGCCTACGCACGTGCCATGCTGGTAGTTGGTGGGTAGGCAGCGGCTGACAGTGACCAGGCCTGCTGTGTACTATTCCTTTTCCACCAACTGCCGGCTATGCACGTGGTATGACAGGAGTTGGTGAGTAGGCAGCGGCTAATAGTGACACAGTACAGGAGCATGCTGCTCGCAATACTGTTGTCAATGAGCTGTCGTATCTTTGGTTAGATCTTTTGCCCGTACCTCGTCAGGTACAGTACAGAAGATCTTCCCGACCGTACGGACTGGCTTATTTGGGCGGGAGTATTCCCCCTCCCGCCTCTGTGCGGGATTGTTCCCGGCTTTGCTCATTCCTTCAGGTGACAACTGAATTAGAGAGCTAAGTGCCTTGTGCGTGTAGCCTTGCTGCGCGGGTGGCCTTCCCTGATGGCTTGTATCCGCAGCTGCGGGAACAGGCAGAGTACTTCACCATTGGGAGGCATTTCCTGCGGGAACAGCTTGCGTACTGCGCGTAAGGACGTCACGTCTCTGAGCACGGTGGGTCCTGCGTATCCAGTTGGTTTCTGCGCAGACGTCTCTTTTGAAGGTGAGTCTTGCGGGTCCAACTGGGCTCTGCTGGGACCTACCTCTTCAAGTCCCCCCAGTCCAATGTTCTTCTCATGAATGTTTAATAAAGTGAGGTGAACTTTTGGACTTAAGCAAAGGGTTTTGAAAAGGGTTTTTTAAGGTTTTCCATGGGGATTCTTCCCGCGGAAGTCCTTGTCACTTGCAGAAATTCCCGACTTTCCTGCTTGATCTTTGGGTATGATGCGGGTAGGTCTGTAACCTCCTCGCAAGTCAGGAGCGTTGAGTCCCACTTGTGTGGATTCTCCATGAGGTTTTGGTAGTTTTGAACATAGTGATCAATTATGTTAAAACCACCAATTCCATCCTGGAGCTTCAAACAATGTAGGTCTCGACGTTCCCGCTATGCGGGGATGTTATTTCCGTTTCCGCAAGCATTGCCCAGAAGATCCTTCTTGGTTTCAATTCCCTGCGGAGCGCTAGGTATGTGAAGGGTTTTGCCTTGACACTGTACCCGCGCTCGTCTTACGGTTACTTTACTTCCAAGGTATTCCTGGCGTCAATTCCCTGCGGGTGCTAGGTATGTGAAGGGTTTTGCCTTAACACTGTACCCGCACCCGTCTTATGGTTACTTGGTTGCCAAGGTATTCATGGCGTCAATTCCCTGCGGGTGCTAGGTATGTGAAGGGTTTTGCCTTAACACTGTACCCGCACCCGTCTTATAGTTACTTGGTTGCCGAGGTATTCTTGGCTTCAATTCCCTGCAGGTGCTAAGTATGTGAAGGGTTTTGCCTTAACACTGTACCCGCACCCGTCTTATGGTTACTTGGTTGCCAAGGTAAGGGGTATTTTCCCACTTTTGAATCTTTTGGAATTTTTGAAATTCGAAGGGTTGGTGAAAGGATTAGAACATTCCAAACCTCTGAAACGTCGTGCGACGGTTTCTTCTGACTGTGTCAGGACGTGCAGGAAGTTATGGTGACGTGACAGTACATGGTCATTCCAGACGCTTTTTCAGGCGCGTGGCCGCGAAATTAATGGTACGCGTCCTTTCAACAGCTGTTGCCAGCTTGCTTTTTGCCACGTGTCATAGTTTCATTGCACCTTCGATTTCTCTCTCTTCCGCATTAAATTCATCGCATTAATTGCGATTAGTATATAAAGGGGGAGAGGGTTCTTTGTAATCCACACTTTCAATTTTCTCTTCATCTTCAAAACGATTTCCGGCGAATACTCATCTTTTCAGTCGAGCATTCTCTTGAAATCGTTTTCTTCTTTCATATCTGCAAGATGTCGTCTCACGATCTTGAGTCTACAGCCCAGGAGGCTAGGGTGTTCGCCGATGACAAGAGTACTGCTGGCGAGTGCCAGTGTGCTCTGCCTGTCGATCTGTATCAGTACGTCGTCAGAAGTTCATGCTCGAGTCTCTCGAGCCTGAGTTTCCTGAACCCCATCAGACGGTGTATGATGCCCCCAGAGGCAAGATCGGGGTTTATGCTGCATTCTTTGTCTATGGGAATCTTAGGTTCCCTTTGACAAAGTTTGTGTACCGTGTCCTGGAGAGGCACGGTGTGCACCTGACCGAGGTGCACCCGATGGCGATCGCGAAGATTCGCCACTTCGAGTGGGTGTGCCGGATTCTGGGCATTGAGCCCTATGTCGACCGCCTGATGACCTTCTACTCTTGGAGGTGCATCCAGGGTTGGTATACGCTGATAACCCGGATCAAGGGTTTGAAGATTTGCGCAACCGAGCGCAGTCTTCGTTCGTGGAAGCGGGAGTTCTTCTACATCTCCGCTCGCGCCATCCCCCTTGCCATGAAATTCAAGAATGAGCAAGCACTTCCCAGCCTTCACGCCTCCAACTACCAGGAGGCGGAATGGTTCTCGAAGATATCCCGAGTCCAATCTCCGGTTTACCGGTTTGCGGAGTCCGGGATGGTGATGCTCGGGATGAGCCGGGTGTGGAAGGATGCGGATGCGCAAAAGATCCCAATCGTCCTTGAATACGGTTCGAACTCTGTTCCTTACGGTATGCTCTGTTTCTTTTTGTTGATTTAGAATCTCTTCTAACTTCTTTCCTTTTTATTTCAGAGGGGAACGACTTGCAGTCGCTCCTGTATCCGCGGGAGGTTGACAGTCCCGCTCGGATGGGTACTCGCGCTCTAGACGAGAACGAGTTGCCCATCCTAGAACAAACGGCAGATCGGTTCGTGGAGGTCTACCCGCTAGGCCACGAGATCCTGAGCGCCAGGCGGCCAGGTAAGGCGCTATTCAACCCTCGACCCCTCAATGTTGAAACCTCTGCTGGAATTCCTCTAATCTTATGTTCTGATGAGGAATCCGCAGATGGTCCTCCGTTGGTGCGGAAGAAGAAGGCTGCCGGCGGGAAGGGGAAGGAGAAGGTGGCCTCCACTGCCGATCCGGTACCTCGGTCTGACTCAGAGACCGAGAGCGAGGAGGTGGCGGGGAACCCCGGTGGTGATAAGACCACCGCTCCGGAGGCTGCGACGACTGTCACCTCCGGAGAGCCCAGGATGACAATGGTGAGCGGCGTGAAGAGGCCGTCTCCATCGGGTTCATCCCCGCCTGTCCGCACTTTTAGGCTCAAGAAAACCCGTAAGTACAAACTTTATTTTTAACTTCATAGTTTTCCATCATTAATACTTATCTTCTTTGTGCAGGCGTGGATGTTGACGCATTCCAGGGTGGAGCGCAGAGGAGTACCCCTCCGCCCATGACGGTAGGCTTGGTCAGCCTACCTGAGGCGACGACCCAGGCGGCTGCGCCTGCGCCTGCTTCCGCTGGTTCAGTTGCTCACTCCGTTGAGCCGACTGTTCCAGCTGTGATGACATCACCGCCGGCTGTCAGTGCCATTTTTACCGCATCTTTCACTGAGCCGGCGGTTACTTTTGCTGCGGATTCCGCAGCGGCGACCGCGGCGGCTTTTACCATGCCTCTTCCGTCATCGGCAACGACGGCCGATCCTTCAGGTATGCATGGGGCTTATCGCCAACCTCTGCCTCCTTCCCATCTGCCTGACCTCTTGGATGGATTTCCCTTGGGTTCAGGTGATGGGTTCGGCGGCTATCGGCCTGTTGTTGACCCTACAGGTGCGTAGGGTTCTTTTGGCCCTTTTCATATTTTTATCATTTTTCCTAACTGCTTTATGTTTTTTGCAGTGTCGGATTCCAATGAAGTGTATGTTCCACGATGGAACATCCGCCGAGGAACAACCCTTCGCACACCTGTGGAGTGCGTGGAGTGGGCTCGTCACGCAGCTCCCAGTGGTGCGTTGGGGGAAGCCATGGCTAGCTGCCAGGAGGGTAGGCTAACCAATGAGCTTCGGGTTCTCCTGGCCCGGATGCAGCCGCGCGTCGAGCTGCTTTGTCGTGAAAACGACAAGTTAAAAGCAGCTCGCCTTCAAGAAGTAGCTCGGGCGCGGGCTGTCCGGGAGGAGAACGTAAAGCTTACCGCAGTGGCTGCGGAAAAGGAGAAGGCCTTCAAGGCCCTCGAGGTTGAAGTTCAGGCCCGGCTCGAGGCCCGTTCCAAGGCTGCCCAAGCTGTTAACGAACAGCTTCGGCTGGCTAAGGAAACTGCAAGGAACGCAACCGAGAGGGCCACCAAGGCTGAAGCTGTTGCTGAGCCTCTACGCGTGGAGAATGAGGAGCTTAAAGCCAAATTAGAGGCTCTCCAGCAGGCTCATGATGCCTTGGCGATGGAAGACGCCAAAAAGCTCCAAGAGATCTTGGACCAGAGGGGGGTGCTTGACCACACTGAGCGGAAGCTAAAGGGCGTCGAAGAGGCTGCGGCTAAAGAAGTGTTGCTTGCCAACCTCAACAAGAGTGAAGCCGAACGCGCCCGTAACGAAGCTCAAGCTGCCCTCCAGGAGGCTCTGGTTGCCAAGGAATGGCTTCTTCGAGAAGCGTTGTCTCAGGTATGCTTTTCATGTCTTTACGTTTTTCTTTGTAAATAGAAAAGATTCTGATACTTGTATATTTTCTTGTAGGTTGTGCATCGGGTCTTTGCTGATACGTCTTATGACGATGCTATGAGCGCAGCCCTCAACGCTTCTCACGAGGATGGGGAAAAGGCCGGCTTCCTGCTTGGTCTAGGGTTCGTTGAGAAAGGCATCCCGCCTTCCAACTTCCCTTTATTTGATGTAGATACTGAAGCTGTATACGACCAAGCAGTGAATTAGTATGCCGCCTTCCCGCATCCGGTGGTGGAGAAGGTGAACGAAGTTGCTGCTGCTGATGATGGGCTAGCTATCCTTAAAGCTTTCCTTGAACCGCCACGCTCTATTGATGGTGCTGGTCCAAGTGGAAGTGGCCCTGAAGCTTGATCCTGAAGATCCCTTCCCACTGCTATGATAGATTTAGCTTGTATAGATTTATATTCTTGTAGGCGGGTAGTTACCCGGCCATTCTTGTAATGAATATTATGAAATATAAATCTTTGTGCGGTTAAGACCGCTATTTTCACTGGATTCCTTGCTTTATAAACGTTATATGACTTGCATACTTTAGTTTAAATTAGCAATTTTCCAAGTGTTTAGAATAAGTTAACCTTTGAACGTGGTAGATAATAGGTTGAAGTTTTGCTTCCTCTTTCGTGATTGTGCGGGTAGGACCGTCACTTGCACTTAGTAGGATGGCTAAACTTTACCTACATCTGACCTGCGTGGAGGTTTTCCTCATCTTTTTTGAAATTTCTAAGTGTTTAGGATAAGTTAACCTTTGAACGTGGCAGATAATAGGTTGAAGTTTTGCTTCCTCTTTCGTGATTGTGCGGGTAGGACCGTCACTTGCACTTAGTAGGATGGCTAAACTTTACCTACATCTAACCTGCGTGTAGGTTTTCCTCATCCTTTTGTTAGAAATTCTCTGTTTTGAATAAGTTAAACGTTCGACGCGCGGTTGTCAATAGGTTCGGTTTCCTCTCATGATTTGTGCGGTTAGGACCGGCACTTTCATTTAGTTGACCAAAGTTTACCTATGACTGACCTGCGTGAAGGTTTGCCGTTTTTTGGGTTTATGCGGGTTTTGCCGCCTTCCCCACGCAACGACTTTCCACGTAATTATGCGGTGAAAACCGGCATATCCGTGTTGAATAAATTAACCGTTCGACGCGCGGTTGTTAATAGGTTAGTGTTCAGTTTCCTCTATCATGATTCATGCGGATAGACCGGCACTTTCATTTAGTGGGATGACTGAACTTTACCCTTCAACTGACCTGCGTGAAGGTTTGCCGTTTTTTGGGTTTATGCGGGTTTTGCCGCCTTCCCCACACAACGACTTTCACACTTATGTATGCAGTGAAAACCGGCATCAGTGTTGAAAGTTCATAAAAGTATAAATGTGAAATCATCAGCGTCGATGTTCTAAGGAGAATCATTTCCATTAGAAGTGGCTCTGGGCCTTTTCTTTACAAATTTGGAATTGATCTACATGCAAACTGTGTAATTGAGCTCCCTTCCATGTTGTTGGGATGGGAGTGCCATCGAGCCGATATGCACCTGGTTCGGGATCTCGTTGTTTGCGCAGTATGTAGTCTCCAACATTGAAGCTGCAATTTTATTCGTGTTTTCCCCAACTGGGGTTCTACACGCATCAGCCTGCTCAGCGTTCATTGCGCCACGAGGTGCGCAAGCGTCCCATCTCTGACAAATGCTTCGACCATGTCCTTAACGTCTGTGCATTCTTCAGTGTTGTGGCCTTTTTTCCTGTGAAAGTCACAGTATTTGCTCCGATCAGCATTGGGACGATGTCGGATTATTGGAGCCTTTGGCCATGGGAGCTCCTCCGTGGCGAATATCTCGGTGACGCTTTTGGTGAGTGGCGTCCATCTGGAGTTCTGGTTCGACCATACGTTATCCCTTCCGCCTAACCGATGTTGCAAGCCGGATGAGGTGTCAAAGTTTACCCTTGACTGCCAAATGCCTAGCTTCTGCTTTTTGTTTAATCGGGCGGTAAGGACGTTGTCTTCTCTTGTTTTCTGGGTGTAGAGGTTTGTGATCTGGGGGAGATCTCTACCCAGTTGCTTCTCCGTTTCCGCAAAGCGTTTTGCTGCTGTCATGATGGCATCCCATGTGGATGGCATGCCATCTTTACCCGTTAAGGTGCGGAGGAGCTCTGGGTCGTTCGCGCCCTGGATGAAAGCAGCGCGAACAAGATCTTCGCTGATATTACCCAGACTTAGCTTCTTTGAGTTGAAGCGAGTGATGAAGTCTGGCAAAGATTCATCTTCATCTCGAATGCATTTGAGGATTGTCCATTGCTCTTCGGTATACTTTCGTTGTTGGCTGAAGTGTTGGCCAAACTTCTGTTGGAAGTCTGCCCAGTCGTAGATGTGGTTGACCGGTAGACGATCGAACCATGCTCTAGCTGGCCCAACAAGTGTCATTTGGAACATGTAACACCACGTAGGTTCCGTCCAATTGCTGACGGTTGCCCCCGCTATGAATCTGTTCAAATGATCGTCTGGGTCAGATATACCATCATATGTGCCTATGTTGGACATTTGTTTGGCACTTTTTGGGGCAATTGCTTCCGCAATGTCCCTTGCAAATTTGGACGTTCCCGCATTTGCAACAGTTGGTCTAAATGTTTTGGAGAAGTCACGTGGGCTTCCACCTGGGTTTTTTGGTTTGAAGGCTTCCCCAAAACGCCTTCTCGGTTGGGAGTCCGTTTCTTTACGCTTCCCTTTCGCCGTATGACGAGGGTTTGCGTCTCTATCGGATTCCTCCGAATCATCGTCCAAGTATTCTTCGAATTCGTCAGCCTGTTGGACGGAACGCAAGCGTTCGTCCAACTCAGCTTGGAATTCCTTCTGACGTGCCTCCGCCCATGCCTTAACTTCATCGAGTGTTTGGCGGGGGAGTCTTGTTCGTTTCTCTAACTGGGTATCGGTGAATCCCAGTGAGCGATTATTTACTGCACTTGCCCCAGCTTGGGTAACTGGGGTAGTGTTCGTAAAATTTACTTCACTTGCCCCGGCTTGGGTAACCGGGGTAGTGTTTGTAAAGACTATTCCTTTTCCACCAACTGCCGGCTATGCACGTGGTATGACAGGAGTTGGTGAGTAGGCAGCGGCTAATAGTGACACAGTACAGGAGCATGCTGCTCGCCATACTGTTGTCAATGAGCTGTCGTATCTTTGGTCAGATCTTTTGCCCGTACCTCGTCAGGTACAGTACAGAAGATCTTCCCGACCGTACGGACTGGCTTATTTGGGCGGGAGTATTCCCCCTCCCGCCTCTGTGCGGGATTGTTCCCGGCTTTGCTCATTCCTTCAGGTGACAACTGAATTAGAGAGCTAAGTGCCTTGTGCGTGTAGCCTTGCTGCGCGGGTGGCCTTCCCTGATGACTTGTATCCGCAGCTGCGGGAACAGGCAGAGTACTTCACCATTGGGAGGCATTTCCTGCAGGAACAGCTTGCGTACTGCGCGTAAGGACGTCACGTCTCTGAGCACGGTGGGTCCTGCGTATCCAGTTGGTTTCTGCGCAGACGTCTCTTTTGAAGGTGAATCTTGCGGGTCCAACTGGGCTCTGCTGGGACCTACCTCTTCAACCACTTAATATCATAAGATTTACCATTTTGACAACTATAAAAAAAAACCTATCACGTGGGTATACGCTCATAATACTATTGATACTCGTATATTTTATGATATAAAAAAACAAATTTAAAACAACATTTGGTTAGTTGGTAAAAATCCATGTGGTGTGGTTGTAAGTCAACACAAATTTGGTTAGTATTGGATTATGACAATGAAGCTAAACCAAAAAATTTTGCCAATGCCCAAATACAATATATTAATAAATATATTTAAAACAAAACAAAAAATAGTAAAATAAAACATGCACGTTATGACGGCAAACTAACACGATTTCGGTGGGACAGGTTACGACATGGAACTAAACCAAAAAATAATAAATTGGTCAATGCCCAGATAAAACAAATTAACATAACTAAAACTAAACAAAACCCACGTATTGCGACGGCAAAATGACACAAACTCAGTTGGTATCAACGTTATTAGCACTAGATTGGGAAAAAAGTGAAGTTTTTCATAAAAATAAAAAAGATGACGTGGCACCACCCCATGCCGTCACGTGGTCAAATCAATTATGCCACACCCCAACCTACGACGAAAATGCCGGTGAGCAACTGATTGCACAGTAACTCGCAAGACACCATTAATATTAATGTGACAATATCTAATTATTTAAATTCAAATAATCCATATACATCACAAAATCCAAAGCATAACATCATCCAAATAAAACAAAATTCAAAAATAATAAACATCACGATAATTCTGTTGATATCTTGGATCCAAATACTATTTGCTTTGTCTCTAATCATCACATGTAAGTACTTACAACATTTATGAAAATATATATTCAATCAACACAATATTGGTGAGCAAAATCACAATTTGATATATGTAATAATAATAATTCAATTCTCATACGGATGTGTAATCACAAAATTAACTTGAAACAATAACAAATAAAATCCGTTCATCATGACACTAAGTCAAACTACTAAGACGGACGTAATATCTTACTAATGAGGATGAGGATGAGGCCACCAGCAATAATCCAACAAACAATTAATCACATTACATGTAATAACTAATTAAGCAATACATGTAAACACATATATTAGAATTGTGGTTGAGTATGTGAAATAATAATAATGAGGTATACATATTGTCCCAAAAACAACAAAAGTAAAATGGGGTGTGAAATGTTCACCTTAAAAAGTTGGTGAGCGAAAGAAAATAAGTAAATAAGAGAATATCGAATTAAGCGAGCTGATCAAACTGAACTTAAGGGTATCCTAAAATTTAAATAAATATTACAAAGTTAAAAATTTAAACTAAACCTAACATGAATCGTTACCAAAATCAACTATAACATTTGTATATATAAAGCTTATGTAAACATAAATATGATCAAGGTTTTGGGTTATATCCCTCACTGTGGTCTAAGCCATATAATATAATAATACAATAATAACTTAGGCAAACATCTACCTTACACAGGTATTCGGAGTTCGATTCCTAAGACTATCGAGCAGCACTTCTACTCTATATTGCGTATTAGAGCCTAAATTGTTGGAACCTCGGAGCTTGGCACGCACTACAAGACTTGGTACGCAAAACGAAACTAAGTGTGTGTGAATTAGTGTGTTTTAGTGTGTGGAGAATGAGATGCCGTGAACCCCTATTTATAAGTTGAAATTGGGCTCCATCGCGTATCGCGATAGACCCTTCCTTCAGGTCGTCAGGTACCGCGATGGCTGGTGAATGACGTGTGGCATGCTGACTCAGCCCTAGTATCTGCCACGTGTCACCCCGATGTGACACGTGTCACTGATTCATAAAGTTCCATCGTGTATCGCGATGACCTTTATTCCGGGCTCATCGCATAGCGCGATGGGTTCCTGAATTCAAGTTTTCACTTTTGATCCTTTGTGTTTGGTAACTTGTTACATCTTGGTCTTGCTTCCATTTTTCAAAAATACTAAGGCGGCTCTCAAGCAGCACGCGGCGATGCGAGCATGCGAAGTGCACCACATTGCGCCCATCTCCCAGGCCCGGGCCCGTGCGCGTCGGCGCTAGGCATAGAAGAATGTTACAATTGAAACTCATCTCTTTATAAAAAGCTTCCAAATCTTTCCCATTTTTGATGTGGGATGAATTTTATCTTCCTTATTTACACCAAAGTGAAATGCTTCCACTTTCTTCCATCCTTCCATGTGAGACAGGTTTTGTTTTTTACATTTCCTTAATATGGTATGAACTTCCTTATGAAATATTTTTACTCCCTTATTTTCTTATCTAACTTTCCCATTTACTTATTTGAGAATATTTTTTGATTCTTCAACTTTACTAAGTTGCCAAATTAACATCGAAACTTTTGGGGATGTTACGTTTACGGCTGGTGCGGTGGTATGGTGGCAGCGACAGGTGGTAGACGAGCGGATGGTGATGGTAGAGGTGAGAGAAAGAGAGATACAGGTGAGGGAGAGAAAGTGAGAAATGGGGTTTTGTATTTTTCATTTGTTTTTTTATTTTTGTATTAAAAGAGTTAAAAGAACTTAGGGAAGTGAAATTACTATTATACCCTCACATGATAAGACTTAACGACATAGATTGACGAGGTTAGGGCCAAAGGACAAACGATGTTAGATTTGGAAACGTAAAGGACAAATGATATTTGAAGATAAAGGGCAGTGAGTGAAATTTGAAGTAAACATAAAGAACAATATCTGTAATTATGTCTATCTTAAATTTATAAAGTTACAACTATAAAAATAAGTTAAGACAAATAAACATTGATCCATTAAACCATTAAGGGTTTTGCAATACCTCTAAAATGGCAGGCGATTGAACTAATAAAAAGGGGCTTCTGAATGTTTCCGTAAACGTGCATGTGCACAGATTATGCTAAGAGTTTTGAAGGCCAAGAACAATACTTGAGAACTAAAATATTACAAAACAAGGAGATGAATGCCAAATGTGACCTGAAACAACGATTTATTCTAATAGTTCAGATTTGTTATACGAAACCCTAAGTTACACGGAAAGGTTAAGATTCTTCAAAATCAATCGCCTGCAATTCATGGTTGGAGGCAAAGTCTTGATGTCACATTCAATTTCTTGCATCTGATATTACAACCACATGATAATTGATGTATAAAAGTGAAGATGTGGATGAGGGATTTATAGCCAATTTGTAATGAACACCAACTAAAGTAGAGAAGGAGAGGGAACGATGATCGTGACATCGCAAGAAGCTGAATTGTAATGTCACCACAGAAGAATTGAATGCCGCCGTAGGATTTATCGTCACATCCCGAAGATGAAGAGTAATAAATATAGCGGTGTCTCCTAAATAAATTTTAACATCGCCTGAAAATGATAAAATTACTACATTGTCCATTCAAAATGTTTTATAAGTTATACAAATATAGATATAGATGTGTATATATATCACACACACATACATATTATAATATTATTATTTTCTTTCAAACCCGCCGACAAATAACACCCCCCCCCCATCGCCCCTAATATCACCTGGGGGCGGTGTTCCTCCAATTGAAGCTCATGCCACCCTAGTTTTTACCGACCCATTACGCACACTCTAAGGGATGCAAACCTGCTAGTTACAATACTATTAGGAATTAGTTTTGAAATCATAATGAATCCTCATGTTGTATCATATAAACCTTTTTTGCTTAACTTTGTATCCTTTAATTCACAAATTCAGTTTTTTGCATGGTATATGTCACACTTGATTTAGGGCTTAGAGTGTCTTGTTTATTTGAGCGGAAGACTTTTGTATTAAAATATTAATTTATATTGAAAATTTTTCGGGAAATATATACCCGAGTATTCGGTTTTCAAAATAATTGTATCATTACTGTAAGGCCCCGTTACCTGTGCCCTACATTTGGTGTTGGATTTACTCATAAACGCACTTCTAAATATCAGAGTTAATTAAAACTTTCGCGGAATAATATAAAACATCAACCATTCGTTACAAATATCCATAATTTGTCTTTTAAAACATAACATAAAACCTAACATTCAAAACATCATGACGATCTTCAGATGCCAGCCTCTTCAATCCTGCCATGTGTCCATATCAAACCAGCTGTCTCAATCTGTTAACCTGCGTGGATACTAAAAGTCAGCTACGCTGAGTGAGTTCTAGTTAATCACACATTATATCATACATACACTTACCTTCAATTATGCATCCGAAGACACATAATCATTACTCTACTATTTTACTTTCATTACATAAGTTCATACTTTATTACTTTCATACTATATAAATTATTGTCCTTTTCTATCTCGGATATTATTAGGGTCCGATCCCTTCCTTTTCTATCTCAGATAGGGTCTGATCCCTCTTTCCTTTGTCTATCTCAGATATTATTAGGGTCTGATCCCTTTCTTGTCTATCTCGGATATTATTAGGGTCTGATCCCTTTTTACTTCTCTATCTTAGATATTATTAGGGTCTGATCCCTTTCTTCTTTATCTCAGATATTATTAGGGTCTGATCCCTCTATCTTCGTCTTCGTGCATACTGTCTTTACATACCCATAACATACATATACTTTCTTTGATCATTCATACACATCCATACATTATACATATATCTACCATTCACATTCAACTATCATATACATACCTCCCTTGTCAACACGTGCAATATCCGAAGATCGTTCACGTCTCGACAAGTTTTCATTCGCATTTAAGATATACATACATAACATAAAAATCATACATGGCATACACTTACCATTTAAGGTAAGTGTATTAACTATCACATCGAGTATGCACACAACCCCAAAAACATAACAAGGAAATGGGGCTAGAAACTCACCTGAATGCGGTTACGTTCACCGTTAATAGTTATTCCCTTCTTGAGCTATGCACGGCTAACTGTATAATATTTACATGTATCAATTAACTAGTACTACTCATATCGTATATCTATCTTTATATAACCCACAACGAACGGAGGTCCGGAGGCAACGCCCCTGGCAGCGGGGTTCTAGGGGCGGCAGCCCCTAGAGGGGTCCAAGGGGCAGAGCCCCTGGCTGAGGTTAAGCTGTCAGGTCAGCTTGAAAAAATTTTATTTCTATTAACTGTCTTAACACATTTTCCATTAGGATTTTTGAGTTATTTTCTAATTCGTTAACTCATTCTCCATAACGAATTAAGCCTAATTCGTTACTGATTCGCCATCTTACATGCCTGATTCGCTAGTTGATTCGTTATTCTAGTTCGTTAGCTTAACATAGCGAACTGTGAGTAACGAACTACTGATTCGTTATCCTATCCTGGTCTGGTTCGTCATCTGGTTCGTTACCTCAGCGTAACGAATTGGATAAGTAACGAATCACTTGATTCGTTGTCTTAATCCTTTCATTATAACGAACTAGAATATGTTCTTATCCAGACTTTGACTAAGGGGTCAAAGTAAAAATTACCAAGAACGGTAACAGTCAACAGACCTCAGATTCGCAATAAATCCTCATTTCATGATGAAATAACACGAGTAGGTTATCATTGGGCTCGCAATACTAGTGCCAACAAACCCTAAGTGTCAAATCAGCCAAACATTCATGTTTAATGGGTGCGATTTGGGCATATATATACGGGTTCTTTTATCAGTCGATTAACCCATCAATTCTTAACCAATTTCAGTGAGGTTTGTTGTTTTGGATTCGTTTCTACCATATACACCTAGATCTATGATTTCTAGACGAAATCCGAACCTAAACGAACAAGTTCAAGTCATAAAAGTACCTTAAACGAGTCGGTATACGAACACGAGCTGGTATTTGATGTTGTTTTGGTCCGTCACGACGTTCCAGCACAAACAAGCTCGGGTTTTCGCCTTGGGATCTTGGTTCGGGTTTGTGTGTGTTTTCCATGGTGTAGGCTATGGTGTAGAGATGGATAGAAATGGAAATGTTTAGGGTTTAAGGGTATTTATACTCCCTTAAGCTCATGGACCTAAGGCCCATTTCATCTTTTATTCTATCTTTTAAAGCCCAAGCCCACCTTCTATTAGTTTATTTATTTAAACCGATAATGACACACTATAAAATAAACGAAATTTATTTTATTATTATAACCAAAATTAGGATGTTACAATTACTTTACAAGGAATTATAATAGACAAAACCAAGTCATCATCAAGTCGCGATCGTCTATCTTGGTTTAATGACTCTTACTCCTTGTAGTTACCTAACTTAATTACCTGAAATGTTTAAAATATGTCAACGATATGCTGGTGAACCGTTGACAGACTCTAAAACAATTTAATAAAATTTTGTTAAAATACAAAGATAGTTTTCTGCACCGCTCAACAAGGATTTGTGATATATTTTTCCACGGGTGTTTACCACAACCATACACACACAATTCAAGGGTTCTCGGTAGTTGTGCCCGTTCGAGAATCGGTAAGGACTGACGTAAAACATGTCTGCAAGTCAATTTTGTTTGGATCATGAGACATGTGTAATAGGGTATGAGTGTTTTTATTTTCTATTTTGTATTGCAACGTATTTTAGAGATTTCATGATCTCATGTAAATGTTTTACCGACTCTTTAAAACAAACAACATGTTTGTCCTATCATAATAAATATGCTTGACTGTTTGTAAAGGTTTAACTTATTCACTTGGAATGTTCTGCATGGTGACTCATTTCTTGAGAACCTCTGATTATTGAATGCTTAACCTATAATGAATATGTTTACATAGATACCGGATCGTCTTTGATCCGGTTACAGACCATACTAGCCTGGTTTTATTGTTTCAACCCTCGTTTATTATTTCTGGTTCGGTATACAAGTTTAAAGCTTAATTTTCATTAAAATATTAATTTTTGTGTTTATACGAACCGTATAATACTGAGACGGTCCATATGAACGGCCTTTGACCCTTTGACTTAACCTTTTTGTTATGACGGGGCATCAAATAAGTGAGACAGCCCGTTTCATTAAGACGGACCGTATTATGATGAGATGGTCTGTGTATGCCTTTGGCAGGCCATCTACCCCTATGTAAATTATTTGTGATTGATCATATGAACGGTTAGATGACCCGTTTGCACTAGCCCGTTTATGTAAAATTCATTTTAAACATCATCTCAATGTTTGTTTAATTATTCTAATACCTTATACATGCTTGAAAATACTTATATGATTTATGTGACTAGTTTTTACCAATATATACTTGATAATATCTTGTATATTTTCTAAAATGTAAGAAACGAACTTAATCGAGTACTAAAAGTACTATACCTTGCTTCCAAGCTATTGCAGATTCAAAGAATAATTCAGAATGACTTCTAACACTATTAGAATGCTTGAACTCAGCGTTGTCTTGGCCGGAACCACCTTGTTTTGTGAGTTGCACTTGCTTCACACCAAGATTTCCTTCTTTAGCCTAATATGTGGGTTGTGATTGGATTCCAGATGTCGTGGGATGGAATTGAATGTGCAAGACCCACAATTTGTAGGCCAATGAATTAAGGATATGTCGCAATGGTCGTTTAACACGCTATGGTCGTGGATTGACACATCTTGCTGACACAGACTATTAGATGGACTGTATGAAGATGAAACAGTTTGTTTCATAGTTAACTTATGGGTTAAGATTAGCGTTAGATGTCCCGACAGAAAATTCTAGGCGAATGTGACGGTCCGTCTCAATGGGTTAACTTAACGTCCAGGTCATGTTTGATACGAACCGTCTGAACCTTTAGACGGTCCCTTCTAATCTGAGTTTTGCCTAATTAGATATTAGACTCTGGATTTTAACTTTGGCTAAATGACAAGTTAGCCCTTCAACTTTAAAACTTGGGAAAAATGGTCAAAATGTTACTGTATATGCAATATTAATGTGCTTTACTAAAATAACTAAAAATATAGTCATTAACATAATTTAGGTATGACTAAGATTACAATATTTTCACTATTTTGTTATATTTTTTCGTTTTATTGTTTTCCGATGCACTTCAAATGTTAAGAAAACACAAGAAAATATCTATAGGTTAAAAATTATGCTATTTGAAAGATAAAATAAATGCATACAACTTTTCAAAATACGACAATTTATTTACGTAAATCATATTATTGATAAAAGGTTAATGCATTTGATCCAAACTGTATCAACAATTTTATATTTTAGTTCTCAGTTTTGACATTTTTTACAACCTTATTATGTTCAATCCACAGTTAAAAGCAAGCGTAATTCGGTATATGTGTGCACTTTTCAATATTTACATTTGTATATAATAAAGATTTAATTATGATTCCAAGTAGGGAATGGCAAATTCGAGACTGGTACCGGTACCGAAATCGGTACCGATTTGGTACCGTCAGTACCGAATCGGTACCAACGTTTTGAGTTTCGGTACCGGTACCGGTATGGTACGGGACCGGTATTTCCCTAAATTTCCCGAAATTTAACCTTAAATACCGGTACCGTCCCGGTCCCGGTACCGAACCGAATATTTCGGTACCGGTACCAAGAATCCGTGATTTTCGGGACCGAGACCAGTCGGTACCGGTACGGTCCCGTTCTCATCCCTAATTCCAAGATGTTGTGCATCGTCCAACTATTTGAAAATAAGAATTTCAAAGAATCTTTACTTGTTCCACTACCCCCTTTAATTTGTCACATAATAATATTCTCTCTTTTCACACTAAAAGTGTAGAGATAGGGTATTAAACCTACCCCCCGAACAAGTAATATATACTCCCGCCGGTTGGAAGGGTCAAGCGCCATGCGGATACCATGGCGCCAAAATGATGAAAATATATACGACCTTATATAACAAACATTCCCTGACACCTCAGGAATGTTAGCGTCAAAGATCTCCACAAGCATAGGACCGAAAGGAAGGAACCAATAAGGGATGAACAACACGCGGACAATAGTACTACATAGTACGACATGTCAACATCAAATGGCCACGATGCCCACCAACTCACTAGAACACACGTGCAAGGAATATAATTGGTGGGAGCCTGACAAGGCAGTTGGCCACACACACACACTCTCTCTCTCTCCTCCAACGGCTATAAATACCAATATACATCCAAACGGTAAAGGATCCAGAATCCAATACATTCAACTCTCTCTATATACTTATCACAAGTCATATACTTATTCTCAAGCCGGAGGGTGGTTACGAGAATCCCCCCCCCCCCATTCCTTGTAACGAGCTCACGGTGTTATGTTTTGTAGGTAGCACTCGTCTGCGCCAAGAAGGAATCAAACCCATTGTGGGAATACCTGATCATCAGCCTTGGACTAAGTCATTAGACTTAAGGGTGGATTTCGTGTTTCTTCATTGGCGACATCCGTGTATATTGCTAGAACAACTCATTCATAGACTTTTTGGTTCAGATGAGTGGAAACACCCGCTAAAGAGGTTGACGAACAGTCAAACTCCAACCAAGATGGAAACTTGGAAACGGTCGACGTAATCGGTAGCGGCGAAGGCATCGCTAATGTGTCCACCCTTTGACCAACCATTACGAACCAAACAAAAATTCAACCATAGTCGCAGACAATCTTACCGCCAAACATAATGGCCTAGTGGGAAAAGGACCAACAAAAACTCATGGCAAAAGTACAACAAAAAGTGTCATCTGTCATTTGACTCAGAAATTTGTTCAATGGAGAAGCGAGCAGCAATAACGCGGACGAAGATTACGAAGAAGAGGATGAAGAGGATTCAACTTTAGTGCAGCAAACTAAGTTACCATCTGAGAAAACACCGAGTGGGCGGCCAAATAGTCAGGCGGACGAGCGTAACAAATCACAACGTTCGCGTGATGGTTAACTCGAACTTAGATGACCCAGACTATGAACAAAGCTAGAAAGATCTAGAAACGAACGCCAAAAAACTCATAAAATACCACCTGGAAAGATCTAGATTACGAAGAAGAGGATGAAGAGGAGTCAACTCAGTGCAGCAAACTAAGTTACCATCTGAGAAAACGCCGAGTGGGCGGCCAAATAGCCAGGCAGACGAGCGTAACAAATCACAACGTTCGCGTTAGATGGTTAACTCGCACTTAGATGACCCAGACTACGAACAAAGCTAGAAAGATCTAGACACGAACGCCAAAAAACTCATAAAATACCACCCGGATGCAAGCGAAGACTTCTCAAAACCGCATCGGCCAATAGCCTCGGCTGGAAGATCTAAGTTCATTAAGAAAATTGTGGAGGCAGAATTGCCAGAAAATCCAAAAATTCCTCCAACAGTTGGTCAGTATAATGACTTATCGGACGCCGATGATCACTTATAAACTTACATCACGGCAGGACTAGTGTCAGGATGGACCATGTCGCTATGGTGCCATATATTCACACTGACACTAATAGGAGCAGCGAGAGCTTGGTATGAACGATTGCCCGAAGGATAAATCACAAGTTGGGATGACTTGGCATACAAGTTTACCCAGCATTTCTTCCAACAATGGGGTCATATCAGCAACCCAGCGGACATCCTTGGTGTCACGCGGAAAGATAACGAAACAGTGGAAGACTTCATCACCAGGTCCAACAAAGAGGGATTATACATTGGAGGTGTAGGTGAAGAGCTCATGCACGCTGCCTTTCGCCAAAATGTGAGATGTGACGATCACATATGTACCCTCACAGGCAGAGATAGCATGCCTCAAAGCTGGGATGCCATCATGACGGCATCTAAACGCATGCACGGACAGAGAAGAGCTTAGGAAAAGAGTTAGGGCGCAATGATGTGAGAAATGACATCAATAGACAATGCTCCCGTCAGGGCAAAAAGATTTCCTCAGTTTGGTCACGACTAAACCATGAGCCCCAGTCAAGAGACAATGCTCTGTACGAGGCACTCAAAAGCAAGTAGAAAGGGTAAGCATACTCCTCTAGCAGGTGGACACTGTTGACCAAAAACTCGGCGCAGATAATGTATACGAAGGGCATCCAATTCAACCCCCCCCCCCCATACAAGCCAGGGCCAAACACGGACACAACACGGTACTGTGACTACCATTAGCAATGCGGTTACACGACAAACCAGTGTTCGATCTTGAAAGATGCCATAGAGGAGTATGTCAAAAATGAGAAGCTGGAACACCTAGTAAAAAATATCAAGTGAAATGGAAAGTGGCCTCCAGTCCATGATGGCGAAAGGTCACGAAAGAAAATTAAAGACCTACATGCTAACATGATTTTGGGAGGCGTTAAAAATCGAAAGCGCAATCAAGCCGAACACGCCGCCTAGAAAGAAGAACATGTCATTTTCCCAAAAGTAAAAGGTGGGGCGAACCGAAAAGCGCCACTAATAATCACAGCTGTCTTTGGGCATTATCGGACTCCTCGTTTCTTCATCGATGCGGGAGCCACGTCCTATATAATGTATCGTCAATGTTTTGATCTGTTGGAAGATAAAGACAAGTGCTGATTGGTCCCTGTTAACGCCCCAATAACTGGTTTCAGTCAGAGCATTGAATACTCGTTGGGACGGTTAACATTCCTAGCGACGGAAAGCACTCAAGAACTGAAGAGGTGGACTTCCTCATCATGGAAACCCCACACCCACATTATGATATCATCTTGGGAAGAGAAGCGATAGGAGACTTTAACACTTATAGATCAACAGCCCACCGGATACTGGGAGTACCAACACCCACAGGGGTAGCAATGATCCACGCTAACAAGGAATGTCATACGGCGGACACAAGGGTCCCGCTTAACAAAATGTTAAAGTCACACAACCCAAAAGAAGCAGAGAAGTGGGTCCTTAATGGGAAATTCCCAGAACAGAACATCACCATTGGATCGACTCTCTCAAATACCACTCGAGTGGCGTTGAAAAGACTATTCATCAACAACATCGATGTGTTCGCATGGACTCCAGCGGACATGACCGGGGTGCCTAGGTCAAAAGCCGAACATCGGTTGAAAGTGAACTCGGCCTTCGTACCAGTGATACAAAAGCGAAGGGAGATGGGACCAGAACAGGCAAAAGCTTGCAATGAACAAGTGAAACAACTTATGAATGTTGGAATCATTTACGCAATCCAATACCAAACATGGGTGGCAAACCCAGTAATGGTACCGAAAGCGAATGGCCAATGGCAGATGTGCATCGATTTCAAAGACCTCAACAAAGCATGCCCTAAGGATTGTTATCCCTTACCTGAAATAGATTTGAAAGTGGACAAGCTGGTTCCTTTCCGGTACAAATGCTTCTTAGATGCTTATAAGGGATATCATTAAATTCACATGGCGGCTGGAGACCAAGAGAAAAAGGCATTCCGAACAGACAATGGGTCGTACTGTTACAAAGTGATGCCATTCGGACTAAAGAAAGTTGGGTCCACATACAAGCGCCTGATGTATAGCGAATTCGAAGATCAAATTGGGAAAAATTTGGAAGTCTACATGGATGACTTGGTGATCAAGAGTGACGCCGAGACATCTATGTTGTAAGATTTCGAGGAAACTTTCAGGACGCTACGTAGAATAAGCATGAAACTTAACCTGGGAAATTGTTCCTTTGGGATGGAAGAAGGAAAGTTCTTGGGAGTCATTGTCACCAATGGGGGATTTAAAGCTAATCCAGAAAAAATCAAAGCAGTAATCAAAATGCCCTCCCTAACAACTATCAAAGGTGCAAACATTGAATGGGCGGTTGGTCGTGCTTAACAATTTTTTGTCAATCACGCTGACCAATCTTTTCCATTCGTGTTAACACTAAGAAACTGCCTCAAAAAGACACGGTTTCGGTGGACAATAGAAGTAGAAACCGCGTTTCAAGAAATCAAAGCCCACTTGGCAGAATTCCCAATGTTAACGGCGCCAAACCCCAAGGAACCATTAGTAATGTACCTAGACGCCTCAGACAGAGCGATCAACGCAGTATTGCTAGTAGATAGAGACAACATTCAAACACCTATCTACTACATCAGCCGCACACTAAGGGATGCTGAAACGAGATACTCGACCCTGGAAAAGCTAGTACTATCATTAGTTCAATCAGCGCGCCTATTGAGGAGATACTTCCCAGGACATCCGATTAACGTTCTCACCAATTATCGGCTTCAAAACGTGCTAAGCTAGCTAGAGCTTTCAGGTAGGTTAGCCAAGTGGGCGATAGAATTAGGAGAGTACGCAATCGAGTACAAACCAAGACCTGTGATCATGGGCCAGGTTTTGGCAGATTTCATAGCGGAAGTACCATTAACGCGAGAAGGCGAATGTCACACCCCGACTTAGGGCCTAGGCATGTGACCACTAGTTGGTACATGTTTTGTAAATACATCAAAGTTGCGGGTTTGTTTTAGCAGAAATTTTTAATATAAAATATTCATTTATAAAATATCGGTTTAACATACCCATTTATTGTTTACAAAGCTTTATTTAAGAAAATATATTCTTTTCAGCGGAAGTCTTGAATAAAATATTATTATATTTGAGAACTCGGGTTTAAATACCCGTTGGATAATTCAATTACTTATCTTACAGAAAACATAAGTCTTTATAATATTTTATAATAAAATATCTGAGCATCTAATGACTATATCTCTAATCTTTTATCATCTCTTTCTTGTCTATTCCAACCTTTCTGATTTCTTGTAAAATGGGTTAGAAATACGTCAGCACACAACTGGTGAATGACGCTGACTCTGTTGTAAAATCTTTTCAATACATTTATGAAACCATCAATAATACCTTTGTGACTACTCATTAGGCACCCAACTCAATTATGATAAAATTACCCTAAGTACATGTACAATTAAAACATATACACAATAACATTTCTATGAATAATCCCGTAGACTTCCAAAGGCATGTTGATGATATGCATGGCCTTGTGGAACTCTGAGTCGCCATGTATGAATGGATCCAGACATATGTATACTTTTAATTAGAGTGTCCGTTTCTTATTATTGTAACACAAGGTTTTAAGGATTAATAAATCCTATGCAAACATTCTGACTCTAAAAGAGTTTGTAAAAGTTTAAGGCGCATTCACCTTTTCTGTGTATGATCAGTTTCTGATACTGATTTCTATTTTTCTGATTTATGATTCTTAATTTGTTACCTCGGACCTATAGTAAGAGAATAACCTTTGTATAAATAACTAAATCATTGATCTAGTCTCAGACCTTTACACTGTGTTCCCGAGTCTCATTTAATGAAGGGAGGTGGAGGAAGGGGAATTACGATAGGTAATAAAGGTAGGGGAAAGAAAATATATGATTTTATTTCGTGTTCCCGAGTTTAAAGAAAAGAAAGGAAAGGGAGGGAAATTAAACATTTTAGGTGTTCCCGAGTTAAGAGGAAAATAAAAGAAAGATACATTTTCCTATTATACACTTTAAGTAAACACTTACATGAAGTTAGATATAAGGGTAATTTAGGAATTGATAAAAGTTATAATTACATAAAAATATTTTCTCTCCAAATCTCTCCAATTTGGGAAGATGATAATATGCTTAAATATTCTAGCATTTTCCCTCCTTTCCCCTCCCCTCACTTTCTTAAAAAATCTCTAGAACATGAATTTTTTATATTTTCCTCTCTTTTCCTTCCCCTCCCCCTGTTAAATGAGACTTGGGAACACAGTGTTAGTCTGTTTTGTATAGCTTTAACCTTGATAAAAATCATTTGGTTATATAAAACATTTGGACCTTTAATCCCTTTCTTTATTTACCAATTATATGCTACGTTTCTTCTTCAGGAAGAAACATCTATACTGAGTTTCTTCTTCAAAAAGAAATATTAATTTAACTATATCCTTTTATATGAATATTATATTTCTTAATTATAAAGAAATATTATTTTGACTATACCCCTTGTATGTGCATTCTTACGTTTCTTAAAGAAGAAATAACATTTTGATTATAGCCTTTCCTTAAGAAAAGTTATATTATGCTTAATCGTAATCAAGGTTCGAGCTATACCCCCAACTATGGTCTAATCCATTTATAATAATAAAATAATAACTTAGACAGAACCCCAATCTCACACGGGTAATCAGAGTCAATTATGTAAAACTTATCGATCAGCACTTCTATACAATATCACGTATCGGGCTTAAACTGTCAGAACTTCGGAGCTTGGTACGTACTACGAGTTTGGCACGCAAAACGATGTAGAGAGAGAAAGTATTCTAAAGAGAGTGATATGGTATGTGGGAAAAGAGTGTCGTGCTCTCTCTTTTATAGCCAAAACTAGGTCCCATCGCGATACGCGATGGACCATTTTTCTTGGTCGTCACGTATCGCGATGGCAGATGAATGACCCGTGGCATGCTGACTCAGACCTAACGCCTTCCATGTGTCCCCCCAGTGTGACATGTGTTGCTGACTCATAACAAACCATCGTGTATCGATGGCCTTATCTTGTGCTCATCGCGTATCGCGATGGCTTCCTAAATTCATATTTTCACTTTTGGTCATTTGTCTTTTGATAACTTGTCACGTCTTGGTCTTGCTTTCAATTTCCAAAAACAATAAGGCGGCTCTCAAGCATCTCGCGGCGAAGCAAGCGTGCAAAATGCAAAGTGTGCCATATTGCGCCCATCGTCCTTCGTCCGAGCCCGTGCGCGTGCGCGTCGGGTGCTCCGCACCCTCCGCTAGGACCACTAGGTGCATGCTTGGCATAAAAGAATATTACTATGAAAATTCTACTCTTTATAAAGAGCTTCCAAACTTATCTTAGTTTCCATGTGGAATGGGTTTTATCTTCCTTATTTATACCTATACGGAAGGCTTCCACTTTCTTCCATTCTTTCATGTGAGATGTATTCTCTTTTCTTATTTCCTTCATATGGGATGACATGCCTTTAGGTAATCTTTTTATTTCCATATTTTCTTAACATGGAATGATTTTATTTCTTAATCTTATTTTATTACTAGTAGGGTACCCGCGCGATGCGGCGACGGTAATTTGTAAAGATGTAGTCATTTGTGTTGGTTCATAAGTCAAATCATGAGATATTGTATAATAGTATTTTAGTTAGTTAGTTAGTTAGTTAGTTAGTTTTGTTATTCGTATGATATTTTACAAAACTTTATTATTGAATATGTACATATGCGTGATTTTTTAGCTTAATTTTCTCCATCAAATCATTATGCATTTTGATAAAGTCATATATTGTGTTTGATAACAACTTTTTATTTGTTTTTTTAGGAATTAACATTTTACAAATTTAAAAATGTAAAAATTATAAGTTTATTAAATTAGTTGGTTACAATGGAAAGTTATATCTAAAAAAATCTTATTATATAAGCACGTAAGTTTCTTTTCGAACTCTGAAAAAAAATTAAAACATTTTCACATTTAGTATATACTACTTAGAAGGATTCGGATGTATATGGTTTCTTTGAATTTTTAAATAACCAATTGGCATGCATACAATCATTTGATTATTGAGGGATACGAAAATAACAACAAAAATGATTCAAATAAATTAAAAATATAAAAACCGAAGGCACAAAACGCATATATAGGAATATGCTTACATTTTGATAGGAACGTGCAGATCATAATCACGTAGCACTTCCCGATACACAACATTTGAGGTGTATACTCCGTCTCGTCCGAAATCTTTGACGTGATGTACTAACACTTTTGTATTTTCCCGTGGTATCCCTCTAGACAATGCCACATCAAGTTGCCCATGTAGGATCCGGTAGATAAACACCAACGTGAGGAATTGTTTGACCTTGTGCTTTATTAATGGTCATGAAAAAGCAAAGTCGAACGGGAAATTGCTTCCTTTTCAGGTCGAACGGGAACATATCATCTTCAGAAAGACTCAGGGGGATTCTTATCAAAAATACTCTTTCTCCGCTATGTTGCCCGACAGCTATTTCAGCGTCGATAGAGTTACGGTGAAAACTTTTGATTATCAATCTTGTACCATTACATAAACCACGTGATGGATCAATATTTCGTGTCAATATCATCGGGCATCCAATTTTCAATCGAAGTTTATGAGGAGGCAAACCACTAACATTTAGTGAGTTTAGGAACTCAGTCGGGTAAAAGTTGTTTTTATCGTCCTCAACTTCGTCAAAACTGTAATAAACCATTTCCTCACCTTGAAAATTGTCAATCATTTGATCGTAATCTCGTCAACACTCTCATTTCTTATCGATAATATTGCTCTTGATATTATATAATCCGAAGTACATACACTGTTTTGGATTGATGGAAATATTGCATTGAATAACTCCTTTATAGAATTTTCTTTGCTAGTGAAAGGAATTACCATGTCATCGGGAATGCGGATAAAGTTTTCATCGATCGATTCTTCAGTTCCATCGCCGACTCTTAAAATAAAATCAGAAAACCACGAATCATTTAATGCTCTCATATTTATGGTCAACAACATCTTTTTAGTGACGTGCCATAGAGGCGACATTCGAAAACTTGAGTCTACAGTCTGTGCTTGAGTGTCGCGTTTAATAACTGACAATACATGTCTAAAATCACCTCCCATAACCATTATCTTTCCACCAAATGGGAGTCTAACACCAATGATGTCTTGCAATGTGCGATTGACTGCCTCTATCGCCTGTCGTTTTGCCATCGATGCTTCATCCCAAATTATTAGTTTGGCTTACCTAATTAGTTCGGGGGTCCCACTTTGATGTTTGATCTTGCACATCGAATTATTATTGAGATTAATGGGAATCTTGAACCTGGAGTCCTGGCATATTATTAGCTACGGCACCTGATGAAGCTGTTGCAAGAGAAATAAGACCACGTGAACGAACTTGAGCAAGCAATGCTTTGTACACAAATGTTTTACCCGTTCCACCTGGACCATCTATAAAGAACAAACCCGGATGATCATTGTCCACATGCATCATGATCTCATCATACAAAATGTTTTGGTCGCGATTAAGTGAATCTCTAGCAGATAAGTGTTCAAGTTCCACAATTATCTTGTACTCCTCTTGTACCTCACGATGCAATGCATATTGCAAGTTAACATCATGTGTAATTTTTGGGAGATCGAATTCTTTTATATTTTTACCCATAGATTGTAGATAACCCCTGATCTCAGTAACAACTATATCTTGAACTCGATGGATATTTTGACAATGTAACCTATAATCTTCAGACATTGAGTCAAAGTGATCATTCCATAACTTGAGAACATCTCCAGGTTTACAAAAAACCAATATTGTTGCAAATAACCCTCTAAGAGCCTTTGGAAACTGAAATAGAGAGGCTTCTGTGAGACATCGCGATAAACTATCATCGTTCTCTATTAAGCCTATCTCAAGAGCCGCTCTTCGAAATGTCAAGTACGTTACACCATTAAGTGTGCGAAGATCTTCAAAAGAAGTAGGACCTTTGATATTTGACAAAAGTAGGTGTAAGTAGTACCTTTCTCCTTCAGTTGGATTAGCCGAAACAATATGACCTCTTTGTGGCCTTTGTTTATGATGATTCCAACGACGTGAGCCTCCATTCCATGTGAAGTGCTTTGGAAAATATTTATAAAAATATTGCCTAGCTGTTTCATCCACTCTGTATGTCTCAATAAATGCAGTCAACATGGTTTTCTTATATCTTTCCCTATCAACAATTTGAGACATAATATCATATTCTCTAAACCTGACCATATGCTGATTAGGGAGATGAAGTTGCAACGTCAGTACATCAAAAGAGATTTGAGAAAGGGGGAAAGAAAAAATACGCCACATAGCCTCCGGGGGTGATGCATAGCGTGCATCTTGAAATCTCTTTATCTCATTAATAACAACCCCTTGCTCGTCTGGATCTATTTGAATGACCTGTTTGTCATGTCCTTTGTAAACATATTTGAATACATACTTCACGGATTTTATACTTGAGCAAACCTCAACATTCATGTGGCAGTTGAACATCATCAAAAGCACTAGGTTATACGGGAACCCACCTATTATCGAGATCACTTCCTCGTACGTCCGCCATTATTCCGCTGTCTCTTCTTCGATATAATGGATATGAATCTTCTCCTTGTGTTAGATCATTAAATTATCTAGGATAATGAAAACGACATGATTGATCAGGATCTCCCTGCATACAAGGGCTTTTTGGTCGTAAGTTTCCGCAAGGACCATGCATCATGTGCTTGACAACAAGATCGTGCAATTTAGGGTGCCTTCGCGCATCGGGAATTTCAGCACACACAACCTTATCATAATGGTCTGGATTACTTATTTTGTATTGTGGGTACATGATAAGAAGGATATGTGCATGTGGCAAACCACGCTTTTGAAACTCGATAACATAAATGTATGCCTTAACTTCTCCAAGAAGATGTTTCTTTAAAAGTTGTTCTTTAAGATCCTCTAGTTTAGCACGAAACACTCTTGAAACAAGCTCTGGACGATCATGTGCGGTTTGACCAGGTTTCAAATTATCACATATCTCAGACTAGTGAGGATTACAAGTCATCATAATGAATAGATCAAGTTTACCGTCATCTTGAACTAAAGTCATAGCATCTAGAAACCGGCGTCGCATGTCAAGAGGCCCTCCGATGAAATTTGCTGGCAAAACGATCCGTTGCCTAATTCTGTTTGGATGAACCTCACCAGCATGGACGCAATCCACGATACCTTGGTACAAATCTGCTCTTATCTTATCCTGGTTTCGTTGAAAAAAATGTAAACGTGAAGTCTCAAGTTTATATAGATGTCTACACCAAATTGTTGTAGCAATCTACCACAAAACAAAAGCGCATTCTCAGCATTCCGAATTTGGAACTTGTAACAATAGTACTCTCGCATAGCTATGGTTTTTCTATGACCTTCTGTGTTAGCATCTGAATAGATTAAAAAAGGTAATAATTAATTACATTACACTTTGTGGTACTATTTATGATCTTCACTTAGAAAATGTAGTTACATTAATGGTACCTTGTGTTGGTTCGTCGATGATGTCAGGATAATTGTGGACTTCACTGATTGATACTCCTTGACGTGGTATGTTAGGATGCCAACCAGACTCCCCACTGGGCAAAATAGAGGATAGCACAATGGATCGTAACAACCAAAGTATGGCTGAATATTTTGACTATATTCTGACATGCCGTACACAACAATGCTTCTTTTATATGAAGTGATATTTTCATTCCCTTCAACCCAAATACCGGCAACCTATATGATGTTGTATTGTAAATAAGTAAAAAATGTAACTATAAGTTTCTTTTAAATAACTGAAATAATATGATGCTATTTATATTATTTGGTCAACAACCTTTGGTCAAGTTCCACTAAGCATTCAAAGTAACTTTATAGTTGTCAAGAGGTCCAACTTCAGCAAGACTTTGAAATGTCTTAAAATAAGGGTTTGCAGAAAGAACACGTATCAAGATCTTCGTAATATCTCGATCAAGATTTCTCCATTGGAGTCTAAGATCTAGTTCGGTATCAGGATCATAAAAATACAATTGTAAGTACCGATGTGTTCCATCCCTCGAAACCAACTAGTCGATGCTGTGATATATTCCTTTATGTGCACAAAAAGTATATACATCGTCTGTCATATTTGCTAATGTACCATCCAACGTCACACCCATTGAGGCAAATGAAAAGTTTGTGTTATAAGCACGTATGTTTTTCCTAAAAACTTCTCCATTTTCATCTTGCGAGGTGAAAAGTCGGTACAATTCAACGGGAATTTCACAATCTGCTAATTTTGTTTTCCCACCCATATAACAATAGGTAGGGAATTCAAATTTAAATCGTTTCGCTCCACAATGAGGACATGGACTCTGTGATTTTAAGATGAGATGGTCTCTTGGAACACCATTATAAACAAAATTATATGGGTCCTTTTCTATGTTCTCATCTCGGATCGATGGTTGACCCGCAGGAGTTTGTGTAATTTGAGTATCACTTGAATTACGAATTCATTCTCTTTGCATCTGGCATAATATCGTCTATTTTGCTCTTTTCATTTTACAGGCGAAGTACATGACACATTCTCTTTTGTCATCGGTGTCATTTAACTACTATTAGTTTGTAAAGGTTGTAACGGTTTCCTCCCTACTGATCTATTATCCATCGAAGATAATAACGAATCACTTTGAGAGGCATCTCCATTACATACTTTAGATGCTTTATTATTCTCTACGTGTGAAGCATAATATCGTCCATTATACTCTTTTCGTTTTTGAGCTGACACAGACGCAGATGAGGAAGATACATCATTACGATCTTTTGGGGCTTCGTTAGTCATTGCAAGTTGATGAATACCTTGTAAATCAAATAATAAGGTTCACACTCTATTTTTAGAAATTATCAAGTATGAATAATAATTTATAAATTAAACTGATATTTTCAAATAAATACATTAACAACATATATCATACCTTTTTAGGAAGTTTGAAGAATTCTCATGAGTGGTCAAAGATATAAGTCAATAACTCAGAGTGCCCCACCTAAGATGATAATAAAATCAAAATGCAAATGTGAAAACACAAATTGTATTGATGAATATTTTCGACAAAAGAAATTCTATGATAAATATGAAGCACATTTATCATTGAAATCACTTAAACAAATAACTATATGTGAATTATTAATAAAAGTGTGTAGGTAAAATGTAGGCAATAACTACTTTTAATTACGTTATTCAAATATATGTATTTGAAAAAGAAACAAGCTAACGTAGAACTCTTTGTTACTAAATATTTATTTATTCTCATATATTAATTATGTTTGTTTTAATATTTCTTACATCAACTAAGAATATAATACTTTTTAATAGAAAAATTTATTAGATGTCATCTATCTATACTATATTACAATATTAAAATAGGGGGAAATTTTTCAAAATTTTGATCTTGGTCACAATATTTTGGCATTTATTTTTTTAATCTTAAGAAAATTAAAATTTAAGGATTACTTTTACGTTATTAATTTGATGACCCAATACTCACTACAAAAGAATATTAAACAACTATTGTGCTTCAATTATGGCCAACAGACGTCGAAAAAAAATTCTTAACAGGGTGAAAATTTTCAAAATTTTGATCTTGGTCATAATATTTTGGCATTTATTTTATTAATCTTAAAAAAATAAAATTTAAGGACTACTTTTACGTTATTAATTTGATGACCTAATATTCACTACAAAAGAATATTAAACAACTATTGTGCTTCAATTATGGCCAACAGACGTCGAAAAAAATTCCTAATAGGGTGAAAATTTTCAAAATTTTGATCTTAGTCATAATATTTTGGCATTTATTTTTTTAATCTTGTTTATTTTTAATCATAAAAAAAATTAAAATTAAGGATTACTTTTACGTTATTAATTTGATGGCCTAATATTCACTACAAAAGAATATTAAACAACTATTGTGATTCAATTATGGCCAACAGACGTCGATTTTTTTTTTTTTTGCTAACTCCATAGATAGTGGTATTACTAACTACTAACTAAAAGTTTATATTGATAGGTGTTATTCACAAAGGAAAAGATACATACAAGTTCATTAGCGTCTATAATCTATCGAGTTAGCAAGGCCTCCCTTAGGTGGGGCGAGCGGGGCTGTCGTCCGAGACACGTAATTTATGGGGCATCAATTTTAAATATGTATATAGTTTTATAAAATATATATGAATTTTAATTATCTTAAATATATTGGGCTCAAAACCTTTTTTTTTATCCATTGTCCATTTAAGCCATTAGGCCTAAACTAAATGCAGAAACTAAATAAATAAAATAATATTAATCGTCGTTTATTTCAGCTCTAATAAATCTAAGATTGTGGTATAGATGGTTTGTCTAAGTATTTGAATAACCTATCTCCCTTAAATATAATAGTAATTTATTAACTGTAACCAACTATCGCTATTCATTGATAAAAGTAACCAAAATAACCAAAGATTTAAAATAAATACACAGATAAGGAACCAAAACATAGTTGCGAAGATTTGTTTAACCGAATTGTGAAGTAAAATAAGAAAAGTAAAGTAATTAAACACAACGATATCAAGGTCTTAAAACAAAATGGGAACTAAGATAAAGAGGACAAATGTCGTTCAACACGAACACGGGCTATAAGAACAACCCAACATATTAATGTCATGTGCCTCAGGCATGTCTGGTTCATAATCGATTGTAACGATTCCGGCAAATCCAGGTATACCCTAGCCGGAATATACTATTTACGAGTTATTTAATACTAATTATATGAGTTATAGTACGTTTATACGAGTATATATGATTCACAGTACGAATCATACTTGATTATATAGTGAATCGTATTGGAATTACGATTAACCAATGATCGGTTATTGAAACCCGAACGGATCGGGAATTACATTATAGACGAAGTATATAATGTTTAGTGATGTTTACGAAGTATTAATGCTTCGGGATAAGTGAATTATAGCACAGAAAAAGGATTTCGATTTATTAGTGCGTCGGTACGATAAACGAAACCTTTAACATCAAACCAAGCAAGAGACGATCGATCAAGCCGAAAAAGATGCGTAATTACTAATAATATGATGTTTTAATGTCATGGTTTAAGTTTTTAAAGTTTTTAAGTCGGTTTTATGTAAATTTTATTTTAACCCGAAAAACAACCATTTTAGGCTCATTTTAAGCCGAATTACGAGTTTAAACGAGAAACGAACTGAACCAGATTATCCACAACATTATCCGGATTGCGTAATCCAAATGTGTGGCCATGGTTTGAGATGTGGGCCCCCCCACACCACCAATATGGCCGGCCCTTATACACACATTACACACTTCTTTTTCTTTTTTCTAACATCAAAAACTCACAAAACTCTCTCAAACCTTCAAGTATTCATCCAAATCCATCATTTCTAACCAAGATTTGAAGGTATAAACATGTTTTTAATGCTTGATTCTTGTTTCTAATTCTATAATCTTGAGAAAAGGAGGTTTCATGTGAAAAATGGGTGAAAACCCGAGATGAAACCGATTCTCGTGTGATCAAGGGATGTATACAAGCTATACAAAGGATCTTGATCCAAGTAATTAGTTAAAAGAGTTTAGAATGAAATTTTACGGTTGAAATCTTGTAAAAATGAGTTTCCATGTGAAAGACGGGTGAAAACCCGAGATGAAACCTACTCTTGCATGATCAAGAGATGTATACAAGTTATACAAGGGATCTTGGTCCAAGAAATGAGTAAAAAGAGTCGAGAACGGATTTTTACGGTTAAAACCTTTGTTTTTATATCAAAACCGACACTATGAAAGAAATGGTTTGATTGTTGGTGTAACTTGCTTGGTATAGTGTTATTGTGCTTGTAAGTGTTGTATCTAGTGGCTAGCAAAGGCTAGAAACCCGGATCTTTGCGATCTAACGCTAGAAAACACAAGATAGTTCGGTTTTCGTGTGATTTGGTGATTTTGGACAGATTGTAATGTGCTTAGAGTTGGGTCACGAAATTTCACAGAGATGATCTACACATGAAAATAAGAGATCTGTGAATTTTTGGTAATTTTTGGATAAAAGATGAATATTTGGTGAATTTAACGCTCGGTTTTGGCCAAAAATGGTGAAAAATAGCTAAACTTGATGAAAAATTCTGAACAATTTAGGATAAGCTTTTTATAACATATTAAAGTCACACACAAAATTTGAGCTCAGTTGGAGAAGTCTAAAGGGGGTTTTCGGTAAAACGAGTTCTAGGGCTTTCTAGCTCGGTTTTTGTGAAAATGGCTTGAAAAATGAGTTTTGGGTTCTGGAAAAATTCCAGGGAGTTATGAGTATGGCAGGGATCATCCCAGAAAAATTTGGGATTTTTCTAAAGTCTTTTGGTATTTTTTACATATTTAGTGTTTTAATAAGGTTTAAAAATAGATTAATAAATGTAAATATAAGAAAATAAATCTGGAAAATTTTTATAAAATTTCTTACTGTCAAAATAAGTTTTGTGCAAAATTTCAAGACCCGAGATTAAACGGGTAATTATTTGTGCTAAAAAGAACATAAAAAACAAATTTTTAAAGCTTAAAACGTGTAAACCGGCAAAACTCGCATAAGCGAGCTGACTGGCATATGAAAACCCTAAAAATAGACCATTTTCATAATACTAAGTAAATTAAATAAAAGTAAATTATCCGAAAATAATTCGGATGATTTGGGTAATTTTACCCGATTTTACTGTTTCCGACACCTAAATGACGGAAACGGGCCCCGCGGCCAAACGGGGTGTCCAAACCGAGCTCTAATTTCATCACTTTAACTAAAATATCAGTCAAACACCATTTATGGGTCGGGTGTGGTCAAACTCATTTTTGAAACTTAAAAACGGATAACCGTGCTAGGCACGCGAATCGAAGAAAACATAAAAATGATAATTTTTACTGTCAAACTCTAAGCAATGTCACAATCTGAGTCCTTAGAAGTGTCACGGGGTCAACATTATCCCCGGATCGAGTACAGTACTGGGTTAACAATGTCCCCAGACGTACCGATTGACATAGATTTAATTTACGGGAATTATATAGTAACGACTAGATATTATATTACAGATCCAGGCACGTAGCTGTTCATTGTATTACTCACCGACTCACAAAAAGGTGAGTTTTCACGAGCCCCTTTTTACTGAACTGTTTTAAATATTTTCCCGGGGCGGAAAACATGTCTTTATTAAAGTATTTAAGTACATACCGATCGTATGGAAACACTTGTATATTTATATATATATGTTTAATGCACAGAATATATAAATTGTTTATCGTGTGGAATTGTTCTGGGGTAACATAGTTCCCAGAGGTTATTATTGTTCTGGGGTAACATAGTTCCCAGAGGTTATTATTGTTCTGGGGTAACATAGTTCCCAGGGGTTATTATTGTTCCGGGGTAACGTGGTTCCCAGAGGTTATTATTGTTCTGGGGTAACATAGTTCCCAGAGGTTATTATTGTTCTGGGGTAACGTAGTTCCCAGAGGTTATTATTGTTCTGGGGTAACTTAGTTCCCAGAAGATTAATGGAAATGTTCTGGGGTAACATAGTTCCCAGCATAATTACATTGCTAATAAATGGTTATTAAAATGATCTGTCAGTGTTTATTTAAATTAGTGAAACTCACCAACTATTCGTAGTTGACCCGTTTTCTTTACATGTTTTCTAGGTATGCCCAAGTTGGAATGATTGATATGTGCTTAACTATCTGTGCTACCTGTTGGAAGCTTGCTGCTCTATATTTTGTAATGAATATATTAATGTCTTATCGGTAAAATATGTGTGTAACACCTAGACAGTAACGAAACTCGCAACAATGTAATATGTTATAAATTAATGTAGTGGTATTTTCTTTATAAGCAATGCTGTTGATATCAGATGTGTCTGTTGCATCCCGTGTATGTTTCCGCTGCGGTTACGGGGTGTTACAGAACTTGGTATCAGAGCCATTGGTTATAAAGATTAGGATGTCTGAAAAAGATACCTAAAATATAACCAGTAGCTCAAGTATTATAGGATCTGAATATCAACTAATAATTTATTGTGACGGGATCTGGATGAACTTGGATGGACAAGTGTGTTATTATGGTCCGGAACATAATAACAGACTTGTCTGCACGGGAGAATTCAGGGGAAGTCACGAGGAACTTTAAATAGGTAAAATTGGCAACATATGTGTAAATATATGATAATATTATTATGTGGTAAAGTTGTATAAATAAGTATGTATTAATTTGATTATGAATTACACTATGGAAGGAACTATATGCTTGTTAACTTGTGTGCAGGTAAAAATGTCAAGCCCGCATAGCTTATCAGTAGAGGAGGATCCGGAGGAGGTTAGCCCCGGAAACTCCGGGAGCTTACACGTGTCATCCGACTCCGAGGCTAGCGAGGCGAGTCACAGGAGCTCGAGCCAGTCCTCCCCGGCCCGGATCGTCAGATCCCCTACTCCACTCGCACCGCAGGCCACCTCTGTCCCTCCGGGATTTGGTCCTCGCCTTACGGCGCGGATCAGCATTCCGCGTGTCCCACCGACCTCTCCCCCACCCCGACCTGCTACTCGTCGGGGAGAGTCCTCATCTCAGCCCGAGCCGATGGCTCTACCTGTCTGGGGCCTTCCGAGACAGGAGCGGGATGCGGCAGCCTGGCTACGAGTGCTCACAGAGCAAGTAAATGAGCACTCAGCCGCCCTGACCGTGGGGGTACAGAGACGGGTGTACCTTGGTGACCGCATACTGGATTGCCAGTATGCAATCGACCGGTTGACAAGGGAGTGCTCGTACTCCCTATTGATGGTTCAGCGGTTAGAGGCGTGGCTCCGGGGGGTGATGGCAGTAGTGGTGGCGTTGGTGGCAGTGATGATGTGGTGGGCATACCACCGTGTTTAGTAGTTATGTTTGGATGGGGATAGTCAGGGACCATTTTTTTTTGATACTCTGTGTAAGTAGTTAGTGGTGATACTAACACGGAGTGAATCTTGGTTAGTTATGATACAACCACTGGCCCCTAGGGTGGGTCTCTTTTGGGGCATATCTTTATAGATACTTTTGGGTATCATTCAAGCACTGACCCTTTTTACGGGTTATGTCGAGATGATACCGACATAGGGCCCTTGTATTAAAACTTAGTTGTGTAATGTTGACTGGAAAGTATGTAAACTGATGTTTGTGTAATATGTATCAATGTTTACTAATGAATGAAATATGTATTGTGTTTTATAATTGGAAATGGTATTGATTATACGTATTTCTTGATGTTGTGTAGAATGGCACCGAAACGATCAACGAAAATATCGGAAGTAGATGTGAGCCGTTTGATTGCTCAACAGTTGGAGGCGGCGATACCAGATATAGTATCGCGCATCGCCGCCAGTATCAACAACTCGACCAATCCAACCCCTCCGAGCAATCAAACGCCCATAAATAATGACGGGGAACAAAATGCTAATCCTCCAAGGCATGATAACACTATTCCGAGTAATGACGCACCGCCTAGGGTGGTCGTTACTGACAGCAATGGCCCTATACCTACGGTAGAGACAAACCGTACTGAACCAATTCGTGCATCCAGGGGATGTTCGATCAAGGATTTTATGTTGTGCAAGCCATTAGAGTTTAGCGGGTCTGAAGGACCGAATGGGTTAGTTAAATGGATAGAGAAAATAGAATCAGTGGTGAATATTAGCAACTGTCCCGAGGATTGTGTCGTTAAGTACGCCACCTGTACATTCACCGACCATGCCTTGACATGGTGGAACACCATAGTACAGACTCGAGGTCAGGCGGCGAGAAACCACATGACCTGGACGGAGCTTAAGGCTCTTGTGTTGGAACATTTCTGCCCAAAGAATGAATTGCAGAAACTGGAAAATGAGTTGTGGAATCTGGAGATGAAGGGGGCGGACCACTTGGGTTATACCAACCGGTTTAATGAACTGTCACGATTAGTACCGTGGTTGGTCACCCCGGAGACGAAGAGGGTGGAACGTTATATTTGGGGACTTACTCCAGTAGTGAGGAGTATAGTCAACGCGGGGGGACACCGGACGTATGAAAGTGCAGTGACACAAGCTGGCATTGTCACGTATGATTTCTTGCGGAGCGGATCACTAAAGGTGACAGGAGAATCCGCTTGGGGAAAACGGGGTACACATGATCATAGAATCCAGGAAAAGCAGCAAAGCAAACGAGCTAGGCCCGCTGCCCAGAGCTATGCCATGACTAGTTCGGGCGGAAGGCAAGAACCGCAGAAGGGAACGTTTCCTAAGTGCGGGAAATGTGGTTACCACCATAGTGGCGTGTGCAAAGAGGTGGTGTGCCACCGGTGTGGCAGGATTGGACACTACGCACCAAATTGTAAGACAAATCTGAACAACCTGAACCGACAACCGCAACCGATTCGTGCACAACCATTTAGGACTCAACCAGCCCGACAGCAGAACCCGCAAGGAAACCAGATGGTGACCACTAGCCGTGCTTGCTACGAATGCGGCAGCACGGATCACTTCAAAAGGAACTGCCCGAAACTGAACCAGGGAGGAAGCGGGAGACAACTCACGGGTCAGGCATCGTCGTCCAATCCGGCGCGAGGCCGAGCATTCGTGATGGGGGCGAACGAGGCACGCCAGGACCCCAGCGTAGTGACAGGTACCTTCCTCGTCTCTGATCATTACGCTTCTGTATTATTTGACACAGGCGCCGATAGAAGTTTTGTCTCCGTTAGATTCCTTTCGATAGCAAACCTTCCTATTGGCGAAACCATAGAACCTTACACCGTAGAAGTCGCTAACGGTAAAACCATGATAGTTAATCGGATAGTTCGGAATTGCCCTTTTATTCTGAGCGAACAATCCTTCCTGATTGACTTGTTACCGGTAGAATTGGGTAGTTTTGACGTGATAGTGGGAATGGATTGGTTGGCACGTAACAGGGTAGAAATAAACTGTGAAAAGAAAACCGTCAAGATCCGGGTGTCGGATGACGAGGAAGTATTAGTGCAGGGAGAAAAATCCGGCACCATGATACCATTTATATCCCACCTCAAGGTGTTGAAATATATACGTCAGGGATGTGTGGCGTATCTAGCGAGCCTGACGGCCGCTGATTCTGAGGAAAAATGGGTGGACGATATTCCCGTGGTACGCGAATTTCCACAAGTTTTTCCAGAGGAACTTCCTGGATTACCGCCAACCCGACAGGTCGAATTCAGAATCGATCTGTTACCTCAGGCTGGCCCTGTTGCTAAGGCGCCCTACCGACTTGCACCATCCGAGATGCAAGAATTATCCAACCAGTTGCAGGAATTGTTGGATAAAGGATTTATACGTCCCAGTTATTCCCCGTGGGGTGCACCTGTTTTATTCGTGAAAAAGAAGGACGTGAGCCTTAGAATGTGCATTGATTACAGGGAATTGAACAAGTTGACAATCAAAAATAGGTATCCTCTCCCCCGAATCGATGATCTGTTCGACCAACTACAAGGTGCGAGCTACTTTTCAAAAATAGATCTTAGATCGGGATACCATCAGGTTAGAATCCAGGAGGAGGATACCCCAAAAACTGCATTCCGGACTCGCTACGGCCATTACGAGTTCTTAGTTATGCCTTTTGGGCTAACAAATGCGCCAGCAGTATTCATGGATCTCATGAATCGAGTCTGTAAACCCTATCTCGACAAATTCGTCATTGTATTTATTGACGATATTTTGATATACTCGAAGAGTAAAGAAGAGCACGAGCAACACTTAAAGTTAGTTCTAGAGCTCCTGGATCAGGAGAAGTTATATGCAAAATTCTCCAAGTGTAACTTCTGGTTACAAGAGGTGCAATTCCTCGGTCACGTTATAAACCACCAAGGAATACACGTTGATCCGAGTAAGGTTGAAGCAATTAAGAATTGGCAAGCGCCTAAATCTCCAAAGGAAATTCGCCAATTCTTAGGCTTAGCTGGATACTATCGTCGATTTATAGAGAACTTTTCCAGCATCGCCCAACCTTTAACCCTCCTGACTCAAAAGGATCGGAAGTATGAATGGGGTGAAGAGCAGGAAACGGCGTTTCAAACGCTAAAACAATGATTGTGCCAAGCGCCAATCTTAAGTCTCCCCGACGGAGACGATGGTTTTGTCGTGTATTGTGACGCATCTCGGAGAGGGTTAGGATGCGTATTGATGCAAAATAGTAAGGTTATAGCCTATGCTTCTCGACAATTAAAAGTTCACGAGAAAAATTACACTACTCATGACCTGGAACTGGGAGCGGTCATCTTCGCACTTAAAATCTGGAGGCACTATCTCTACGGTACAAAGTGCACCATCTTCACTGATCATAAAAGTTTGCAACACATATTCGATCAGAAAGAACTGAATATGAGACAACGAAGATGGGTCGAATTATTAAGCGACTATGACTGTGACATCCGTTATCACCCCGGCAAGGCTAACGTTGTAGCCGATGCCTTGAGTAGGAAAGATCGAGTTAAGCCACTACGCGTGCGAGCGTTGGGAATGATAGTCCAGTCGAACCTTTCGGATTTGATTCGAGTCGCTCAACGCGAGGCGTTGAAAGGGGACCAATTGGAAAAAGAAGGACTTTTCTGTAACGAGAAGAATTTCGAACAGCGTGTGGACGAAATTCTCTATTTCAAAAATCGGATTTGGATCCCGACCCTCCATGACCTTCGTGAATTGATCATGGACGAAGCACATAAATCAAAATATTCCATACATCCGGGATCGGATAAGATGTATAAGGATGTGAAAGAGTTCTACTGGTGGCCGGGTATGAAAAAGGATATAGCCACTTACGTCGGCAAGTGTACGACGTGTGCGAGGGTTAAGGCGGAGCACCAGAAACCCTCGGGGATGTTACAACAACCGGAAATTCCTGAATGGAAGTGGGAGCAAATCACAATGGATTTCGTGACACACCTCCCTAAGACATCCCGGGGACATGATGCAATTTGGGTAATCGTGGATCGATTAACCAAATCGGCACATTTTATTCCGATTAGAAATAATTATAACACCGAGAGACTTGCGCAAATTTATATAAATGAAATAGTGTCTCGTCATGGCATCCCCATCTCGATCATCTCCGATAGGGATAGCCATTTCACCTCCAAACTTTGGCAAGCTGTCCAAGAAGCATTGGGAACACGTATTGACCTAAGCACAGCTTACCACCCTCAGACCGATGGTCAGTCTGAGAGGACCATTCAAACTTTGGAGGATTTGCTTCGTGCCTGCGTACTGGACTTTAAGGGAAACTGGGATCAACATCTCCCACTCGTTGAATTTTCCTATAATAACAGTTACCATAGCAGTATAAAGGCAGCACCTTATGAAGCATTATATGGACGAAAGTGCCGATCACCACTTTGCTGGTCTGAAGTGGGTGACTCGCAGGTCATTAGATCGGATCTGGTCCAGGAGACGACCCGCAAGATTCTTGAAATCAAGAACAACCTGAAAGCCGCGCGGGATCGGCAGAAGAGTTATGCCGATACCCGTCGAAAACCGTTGTCATTTGAGAAGGGGGAAAAGGTATATTTGAAAGTATCACCCTGGAAAGGAGTGGTCAGATTTGGAAAGGCGGGGAAGTTGGCCCCTAGATATATTGCACCATTCATTATTACTGCGAAAATCGGTCCTGTAGCATACCGATTAGAACTGCCTGATGAACTGAGTGCAGTTCACAACGTGTTTCACGTGTCGAACTTGAAACGGTGTCTGTCGGATGAGACATCGGTATTACCCTTAGAGGGTGTTCAAATAAATGATAAGCTCAACATTGTGGAGGAGCCCATAGAAATAGTAGTCGGGAAAATCAAGCAACTTAGACACAATAAGATCTCGTTGGTCAAAGTTAGATGGAATTCGCAACGAGGCCCAGAATTTACTTGGGAACGAAAGGATGAATTTCGGAAGAAATACCCCCACCTATTTCCTCAAAAGGAAGTAGTTGACGCGTAAAATTTCGAGGACGAAATTTTTATAACGGGGGGAGAATGTAACGATTCCGGCAAATCCAGGTATACCCTAGCCGGAATATACTATTTACGTGTTATTTAATACTAATTATATGAGTTATAGTACGTTTATACGAGTATATATGATTCACAGTACGAATCATACTTGATTATATAGTGAATCGTATTGGAATTACGATTAACCAATGATCGGTTATTGAAACCCGAACGGATCGGGAATTACATTATAGACGAAGTATATAATGTTTAGTGATGTTTACGAAGTATTAATGCTTCGGGATAAGTGAATTATAGCACAGAAAAAGGATTTCGATTTATTAGTGCGTCGGTACGATAAACGAAACATTTAACATCAAACCAAGCAAGAGACGATCGATCAAGCCGAAAAAGATGCGTAATTACTAATAATATGATGTTTTAATGTCATGGTTTAAGTTTTTAAAATTTTTAAGTCGGTTTTATGTAAATTTTATTTTAACCCGAAAAACAACCATTTTAGGCTCATTTTAAGCCTAATTACGAGTTTAAACGAGAAACGAACTGAACCAGATTATCCACAACATTATCCGGATTACGTAATCCAAATGTGTGGCCATGGTTTGAGATGTGGGCCCCCCCACACACCACCAATATGGCCGGCCCTTATACACACACATTACACACTTCTTTTTCTTTTTTCTAACATCAAAAACTCACAAAACTCTCTCAAACCTTCAAGTATTCATCCAAATCCATCATTTCTAACCAAGATTTGAAGGTATAAACATGTTTTTAATGCTTGATTCTTGTTTCTAATTCTATAATCTTGAGAAAAGGAGGTTTCATGTGAAAAATGGGTGAAAACCCGAGATGAAACCGATTCTCGTGTGATCAAGGGATGTATACAAGCTATACAAAGGATCTTGATCCAAGTAATTAGTTAAAAGAGTTTAGAATGAAATTTTACGGTTGAAATCTTGTAAAAATGAGTTTCCATGTGAAAGACGGGTGAAAACCCGAGATGAAACCGACTCTTGCATGATCAAGAGATGTATACAAGTTATACAAGGGATCTTGGTCCAAGAAATGAGTAAAAAGAGTCGAGAACGGATTTTTACGGTTAAAACCTTTGTTTTTATATCAAAACCGACACTATGAAAGAAATGGTTTGATTGTTGGTGTAACTTGCTTGGTATAGTGTTATTGTGCTTGTAAGTGTTGTATCTAGTGGCTAGCAAAGGCTAGAAACCCGGATCTTTGCGATCTAACGCTAGAAAACACAAGATAGTTCGGTTTTCGTGTGATTTGGTGATTTTGGACAGATTGTAATGTGCTTAGAGTTGGGTCACGAAATTTCACAGAGATGATCTACACATGAAAATAAGAGATCTGTGAATTTTTGGTAATTTTTGGATAAAAGATGAATATTTGGTGAATTTAATGCTCGGTTTTGGCCAAAAATGGTGAAAAATAGCTAAACTTGATGAAAAATTCTGAAAAATTTAGGATAAGCTTTTTATAACATATTAAAGTCACACACAAAATTTGAGCTCAGTTGGAGAAGTCTAAAGGGGGTTTTCGGTAAAACGAGTTCTAGGGCTTTCTAGCTCGGTTTTTGTGAAAATGGCTTGAAAAATGAGTTTTGGGTTCTGGAAAAATTCCAGGGAGTTATGAGGATGGCAGGGATCATCCCAAAAAAATTTGGGATTTTTCTAAAGTCTTTTGGTATTTTTGACATATTTAGTGTTTTAATAAGGTTTAAAAATAGATAAATAAATGTAAATATAAGAAAATAAATCTGGAAAATTTTTATAAAATTTCTTACTGTCAAAATAAGTTTTGTGCAAAATTTCAAGACCCGAGATTAAACGGGTAATTATTTGTGCTAAAAAGAACATAAAAAACAAATTTTTAAAGCTTAAAACGTGTAAACCGGCAAAACTCGCATAAGCGAGCTGACTGGCATATGAAAACCCTAAAAATAGACCATTTTCATAATACTAAGTAAATTAAATAAAAGTAAATCATCCGAAAATAATTCGGATGATTTGGGTAATTTTACCCGATTTTACTGTTTCCGACACCTAAATGACGGAAACGGGCCCCGCGGCCAAACGGGGTGTCCAAACCGAGCTCTAATTTCATCACTTTTACTAAAATATCAGTCAAACACCATTTATGGGTCGGGTGTGGTCAAACTCATTTTTGAAACTTAAAAACGGATAACCGTGCTAGGCACGCGAATCGAAGAAAACATAAAAATGATAATTTTGACTGTCAAACTCTAAGCAATGTCACAATCTGAGTCCTTAGAAGTGTCACGGGGTCAACATTATCCCCGGATCGAGTACAGTACTGGGTTAACAATGTCCCCAGACGTACCGATTGACATAGATTTAATTTACAGGAATTATATAGTAACGACTAGATATTATATTACAGATCCAGGCACGTAGCTGTTCATTGTATTACCCACCGACTCACAAAAAGGTGAGTTTTCACGAGCCCCTTTTTACTGAACTGTTTTAAATATTTTCCCGGGGCAGAAAACATGTCTTTATTAAAGTATTTAAGTACATACCGATCGTATGGAAACACTTGTATATTTATATATATATGTTTAATGCACAGAATATATAAATTGTTTATCGTGTGGAATTGTTCTGGGGTAACATAGTTCCCAGAGGTTATTATTGTTCTGGGGTAACATAGTTCCCAGAGGTTATTATTGTTCTGGGGTAACATAGTTCCCAGGGGTTATTATTGTTCTGGGGTAACGTAGTTCCCAGAGGTTATTATTGTTCTGGGGTAACGTAGTTCCCAGAGGTTATTATTGTTCTGGGGTAACTTAGTTCCCAGAAGATTAATGGAAATGTTCTGGGGTAACATAGTTCCCAGCATAATTACATTGCTAATAAATGGTTATTAAAATGATCTGTCAGTGTTTATTTAAATTAGTGAAACTCACCAACTATTCGTAGTTGACCCGTTTTCTTTACATGTTTTCTAGGTATGCCCAAGTTGGAATGATTGATATGTGCTTAACTATCTGTGCTACCTGTTGGAAGCTTGCTGCTCTATATTTTGTAATGAATATATTAATGTCTTATCGGTAAAATATGTGTGTAACACCTAGACAGTAACGAAACTCGCAACAATGTAATATGTTATAAATTAATGTAGTGGTATTTTCTTTATAAGCAATGCTGTTGATATCAGATGTGTCTGTTGCATCTCGTGTACGTTTCCGCTGCGGTTACGGGGTGTTACATCGATCGTAGTTAAATTCGTTGACCTTAATATTCCCTATAAGTAATAAAACATGAAATGCATAAGTTTACAAATAATCATGACACAATTAGTGTAAGTAATTAAAAAACGCATTAAATATATAACTTACTATCTCGCAAACGAACCAGCTTAACCCGAGATACGTACACAATAGGTTTACTTAACATTGCTTGAAAATTTTTTATAATATTGATATGCGTTGTGTCGTCTAAATATAGTTGTATTATGTGACCGCTGCCACATATAACATAGATTAGAAACCTCAAAAGTTGTAAATATAAACCAACAAAAGTTATAATTATTTTACAAATAATGACTTACGTTACATCATGTAGAAACACACTAAAATGATAAGTACCATACGATCGCGAACCCATGATAATTTTTCCAACAACAGCTACAACCAATATAAAAGTTCTTTATGATATGTATATAGTAAAATTAGCGTATGACAGAAGGATATATGTAAGAACTGTGAATATACGTACCGGTAATTATTTTTTCATATCTCCAATCGTGCGTAAGAGTTTTTATAGAAGGCACTAATGGGTACAAACAAAACCCTCGTAGGACATTACTTGTAAATTTAATAAGCTTAGTGTGTTCGCTAAATACAATCTTGAAATCACCGCCAAGTAGGAGATGATTTTCATGTTTTGGCCACTCTATGTATTCATAACTCTCTATTTGGAAATGATATAGTACGAACACGTTTCCCACTAAATTCATGCCACTGTAAAAGCGCATTAATGGTGCCGGTACGAATGCGGCTATATGATGTCTCTAAGAAAGAAAAATATATTAGTATCCAAAATAGAGTTTTATTGCGTGAGAGTAGATGAAAAATTATCTTAAGGCTTGGTCGAGAAAAACAACCAACAATTTGTTTTCACGAACTATAGGCAAAATGAAATCGACCCAAACAAAAGCCACGGTTATACCAAACTCCGTATTGTGTGAGTGATGAAAAGGAGTCAACAATGGAATGCGCATTCATGATCAATTAAACCCTTCAAAACAAATGTGTAATACACTAATATTAAAAAATAGTAAGGAATTTAAAAGAGTAAAACGCAAAATGTGAAGATTTCTTGCATATTTAACAATAAAACGTGCATAGACACATATAAGAAATGTAAGATATAAAATAAAAACCTTTATTGAATTTTAATAAAAGAGTTGTTTTTAGTTGTCTATATACACACACACACTAAAGTGTAGTTCATAACAAAATTTGAAACCTTTTATATTGGGACATTTATAAATGTATTTAGAATATTTCATTATATACTCTTTTAATATTTGAAATGTTGCCGCATGACTTGTTATAACTTATAACCATTTGACCAATTACATCTACTTCATTTAGAATCTAGAACTCATTGCATACTTATGTTTCAACATTTCCCCTAAATACCTTTATGTATATAAAATTTAATTATGTCTCTTACATTTTTAGAATTGATAGACAAATTTAATTGTTAATTTCCTAAAGTTAACAATACCATTCACAATTTCGCACAAGCCTCAACGTCATATTATTTACTTGTCAGTTACTTTGATTTCATTTTTATAATAATAAGTTAATATTAATACTACGTACATGCTAGTATAGAAGAAGTGTTAATGTTTATAGTTATTTTTTTTTTGTTTATGGCTGTTCATTGTTATCTTATATAGAAATTTGATGTTTTCTTTCCAAACTAAAACTTTAGACAAAACCAATCTTTTAGTGGAATATGATATTAATTTTTTCAATTGTTACAACTACGTCCAAAATATAACTATTACATGTAACATATAATATTACCGCCTACATGATACGCCTTGATTTGAATGTAATACCATCAAAAAATAAAAATGAAGTTTGTAACCAAACACAAATAGTAGTAGTAGTAGTAGTAGTAGTAGTAGTACATAGAAATGACTTTAAGTAAAACATGCATGTCATCCAAATAAAAGTACACAAAACACAAATTAGAGTTCCCTAGAATGAAAAATTAAATTAGACTGGAATAAACATCATGTCAAACACTATAACAAATGCATGATAGAAGCACACGAAACTAAAATCCAGGAGAAACTATAGTCTCGGTATAGATTGCACAATGGTTGAATTCACTACAAAAGGAAGGAAGTTTATAAGCCAGCTCATCGAACCTCAAGTCAACTTCAAGCAGTTGTCCCCACTCCGTGATCACAAGACACGAGCCACTTATTGTAATACGTGATAGAGGTTGTCAACGGAAATCTTATAGACACTCTATGACTATAAGATAACAACTTTATCCATACACCGTTATTTAACTTCCACAAACTTAGAGTACCATACTCTATAAATCCGGGACTAACAAGCATATGGAGCTCGGAATTTATATCGGCTAAAACACCAAAATTTCCAAAACCATGGACATCCGGCAAGCTTAATTCTAAAAATTCCATCGTTTTTAAGTCAAACCGAAGTATAATTTTTTACCAAAATCCCAGTGTTGGGCAACCGTGAAGTATAAACCATCACCACATAAAGTTCCCGACAACCAATTGAAGGTTTCATGATGGTACGTGCGTTGTTTCAGAAAGCGTACAGTCCTCCATGAGCTTAATCGCATTGAATAGACATATATGGCCAAAGTACCCCGTCTACGTTTTACGTGTACGATGTTGTAATCGAATGAAGAGTTAACACAAAATCCGATTGCATCGCTGTTATATTTGTAGAACCCTTGTTTATTCGAGTTTGACCACTTTTTGAAGAAAGTTGTCAATGGATTCCAAACAATCAACTCCTACATATTTATTAAGCAAACACATAGCATGCAATCTAAACTTGATAAAAATAAAAATTTTTATGGCCTAGCATTAAACGGGATGCTAATGTTGGTGGCCAAGAAATAGTTCGCGACTTTAAAATTCAACGAGAGAACCTTGCACGATCGTGGACCTGCCTCGAGAATTTTCTAATCCGCTGATGCCCGCATGTAATCACATTGAGCCTTTAGAAACATCGGTGTTGATATGAAGGCTAACAATTCCTTACAAACGGCCTTGCATTGGGCTATAGCATTTGGAGGGAGTTTTGCAATAATCTCCAGCATTAATACCATAATCGGAAGGTACGATATAGTCATTTTGATCTAAACAATGTAGTTTGGAAAAAAGACAAACCATGTTTAGTTTAACATGTATAATTTATTAAATTAAAGATAACAAAATATATTTAGTAATTATAAAAACCAAAGAGAGTTTTCTTGCATATATAAAATATATAAAAATGGTCGTTTCTGACTATATAAATAAAACTGAATTGCCTAATTTACGAGTTCATATTAGCGAATACTACCAATTTAATATATGGATGTATGAAACACAATTAGTCATATATGTGTAAATAATGAAAAATACCTTAGTCATATGAATATTTTACGGTTTTAGATTAGGAGGCGCCAACTAAATCATAAAATATAATTCAAGTAATTGGGCTATTTTTATACTTCTAACCGATAAAAGAACGACAAAACTTTTAATCGGAGGGTTAATATATACACAAACACAAATATATATAAACATACACACAAATATATGGTAGCATTGGAGTGTGTCACAGAGACATCAAGCCTCAAAATTTACTGGTTGGCCTTTTGATATATGTACATTCTATAATTTGTACACAAGATATAACAGTGATGATTTAAGGCACCGTTTGTTTAATGTTTAGTTTGATATTAATGAACAAAGATAGTTTATTGAAGAGTCTTGTGTTTCTGGTTAACAGGTAAACCCACACACACATCAAGTCAAGCTATGTGATTTTGGAAGTGCTAAAGTTTTGGTTAGTATGAGTGTTTGTTAAATATCTACTTGTTTTATGCTTGATATGTGTTGCATTGTTTTACTTTACATTTGGCATTTTTTAAGGTAAAAGAAGAGTCGAACATATTCTTTTTATTTATAAGTAAGAAATCGAAAGAAATTAGAAGGTATCATAAATAAATGGTATGAGAATATATGTCTCACAAATAGAGAAAAAAAATATTATGAACTTTTGTATTTTCAAAATAAAATTAATGAGATAAAGATTAGGTTTTTTTATTCATACGTCTTATTAAAATGAGAAACCGTATTATGAACCATTAGTCATTTTAATTTAGTACGTAATATGTTTAGTTAATTAACAATAATATATTATCAGTGATTTTTAATTTCTAGGTCTTTGAAATTCAAATTAAAATTAAAATATAAACATAAATTTGTAATGTTATTTAAATTGAAAAACATTCAAGTTTCTTAAAAAACAAACGATCCAGCCTACAAATACTCTTCCTTTTTCCCAAAATACTTTAATCTTCTTCTACAAATAGTTCATAATATTTGATTCCCTAAAAAACAGGCGATAAATAATCCTTTAATTGGCGTCTTGGCCACCACTCAATCGGCTCAAACACCTTCAACCATGGTGAAATCCCTAATTTGATTCCTTTCTAGGTATGATTTCTTTTTAATTTTCTAGATTGTTTTGATTTGGGGGTTAGATTGTAGAAATTGGCTTATGTTTGTGTTAGAGGTTAGATTGTATCTTATGTCAATGAATAAAGAAGTGTGATTAAATTCAGTAATTAGGCTTTGGTAGTAGGTTTATTGCGATGGATGTTTTAGATTGGGATGACAATGGGCCGGGTTTGGGACGGGTTTAGGTATTCCCAAACCCGTAGCCAATTAATAAAGCTCGTCCCAAACCCATTAGGTTATTATCGGGTAATTACCACTCGGGTTTCGGGTATCCCGTTAGTTTATTAAAATACCCGTCGGGTATACCCGCCCAAAACCCGTCAAGTTTCTATCGAGTTTTGACAAAATAACTATTTAATCAAAATTCCACTAAAGAAAAAGAAAATCAATAAAAGAGTAGCATTTTTGAAAAACACAGAGGTATATATTAAATGGCTGTAGTTCTAGATTATCTCGTACATCAACAGTGGGTGTAGTTTTTTATTAGGTTTCAATAGTGATTGCTTCAAAAGTTTCAGCACACATATATCACCAATGTGGCCGTGTAATATAAGTTTTTTTACACATATACAATAAATAAATTAAAACATGTTATGTCGGGTATATCGGGTAACCTTTGTTTTCTTGAAATGATTGGATAGGTAGACATAAAAGTATTTATAATAATTAATTTAATTATTAAACAGGTTTAGCCTCGATTGAGTTGAAACCTTATAGGGGTAGTGGTTTTGTTGCGGTTGAGATTTTTTAACGCCTCGAGCTAGAAGCGTTGTGGAAATCTCGTTGGAGGAAGCCCATCTACTTGGTATTTTCTACTTTCTATATAATTTTTTTGGTGGATTTATTTTTTAAAAATCAGCTATTTAATTATATTATTGAAATATTTTTAGGTAACAACTATATTGAATCAGACAATTGCTACTCAGTTTGGTTCAAGCGGGTGACGATATTGCAGATTGTGTTTTGGAAAATTTAGGGGCCGACCCTAGTAATTTTTGCACTTAGGTAAGCCTAATGTTGTTATTTTGTTAATTATATTTATTAATATGTTATTATTATTTATTAGGGTTAACTATACATGCATTATATTAATATACTGACATGTAAATTACATAGCTTTTTGTTTCCTAAAGCTGGAATTAAATGAAAATCACATACATCACTTTATATAAGTTCTAGTTCTAGCACCTTAGATTCCCTTTTAATATCTTTAAAAAGTTGTCTTGATGTTTTCATTAGCATGTAAATGTAAGGTTTTTCATTATTTAAGTTAAAAGTGATATTAAAATACTTTTAGATGTATCAATAATCTTTGTAGTGTACACTTCCTACGCGTGCAAGCTACAAAGTTGATATGTCAATATGTCTAACTGATATATATCATATATGTAAGCTCACAAGTTTAGCATTTTATTATTTGGTTATGAAATGAATCTTATAAAAAGGATTATTTATAATTAATTTTAAATAGATTTGACTTCGTCATGCATGGGTACGTTTATTTATTTAACATGTCAGTATATTAAATGACCCAACATTAATAGTTAATTTTATATGCAGATTTTAAGAGACTTAAACATGCTTTCTGGATATTGTTACTTGACCAGAGGAGAACACCATTTCTAAGAGCAGCAGGGTGTCACGTATCAAACCATACTGGTAAGCTTGTTTGAAAAAAATACTACTTTTGTTATTATAGTATGTCTATTTTATATTGTCTGAAGATTACATTTCGTTTGCAAAAAGGTTACATTAAATATCAAATAACTACACTTTAATAAAAACATCTAATAAACAATCTATCAAACAGAGTGAAACACATAAACATATATAACTATAAAGATTAAACATATAAATCAAAATAATGTGGCTTATTTTTTAAAATGTATATAGAAAGTAGGACCAATTATAAAACAAATAAAGCACATACCTTTTAATGTTTTTTTGAGAATAGATGCAAAATTCTTCAACCTTTCACGGAGAACTTAAATAATCTGAGAATGTAAAAAATGTTTTATGTCCAAAAATGATTTTAGGGGATTAAACCAAAGAATTCAATCACGATAAAAAAGTTACACAAAACCATAAAAGTATACATTGCATACCTATCAAGAGAAAAAACTTATTGAAATTGAAGTGATAATTCAACAACTGGTAGAAGACGGATAAAAATGAGGTTAGACTAAGAAACCATAACTCCCACCTAAAAACAAGGTACCCATGTTTGTGTTCAAATAACTATTTTTGATAATTATATATTTATATTTTATTTTTTATATTGTTAAAATTCAATTATGAAATAAGAAATACAAGATTTTTATTTACAGATTTTCATAAATCTATTAAGTTATATATATATATATATAAAAGAATTGGTTTTAGTAAAGTATGTTTAATTTAAAACATAAGTTACAAATAATCTTTAAAGTTGACATATTTTGTAATTAATAACTACCATTCATTCATACCTGCTTAAAACCCGGATATTAAGTTATAAAATGCTTGGTACAAACAATGGTCATGTTTTATTCAATTTATCAAATAAAGTTACAATATTGGTCCCTAATCTTTATAAAACTTTTGTTAATTTAAAGAAGAATTATCAACTTTGCCCCTTTCTTATTAAACCTCATTTGACAAATTTATTTACTTTTTGATTTTCTTATGTATTTTAAGTTTATGATGCTATATAAAAAAGTGAACAGTTTATTATGCTATATAAAAAAGTGAACATGCCATTGCGAATAGCTCATTTTTGTAGACCTTTTGATAAAAGAAAATTTCAAAACCAATAAGTGGATTATAATGTACAAGTCAATGAAGCCTTAAAATACAAGTCAAATATGCCATTATAGATCTATGAAATGTTTATAAACATGAAGATACCCACAATGTGTAATATTAATTGGTGTATAAGATGTAATTTGAGTTTTTTTAGGGGGGGCTTGTTTTGTAATTTCAAATTTATTAAACTAACACGACGTATTTTAGTATTCCTCAAATATGCAATTAAAAAACCAGTCCTTCTATACAACAACTCAAATTACAAACCTGGTGTGTCAAGTTATTAATTATCTCATTATTAACCCTTTAAAATAATAAACCTGCATAACAAGTGTAAATGGGTTTCAGTTTTTCCTATATTTTAGAGCATGTTATTTAAACACGTACAGATTCTAGGTACTTTGTATATTTTTTCAATTAAATATGCTATTACAAAACTTACAAAATACTTATTTATCCGATCTTAGAATTATGTTCTTCCTGGGCATTATAATCAAGATAAATATATTTTTTAATGACAAAACCAACTTCATTACCAAGCACAATCAAAGTACATAAGTGTCTCAAGAAGGTGTCAACAACAAAAAAAACAATAAAGCACTTATATCATTAGCTCTTAAATAGAAAGGATAAACCAAACATAACATTATAAGCTTGTTAAAAAAAGTAAGGACACAAAGCAAGGAATAAGATTATATTAGATGAAATCTATTCCGCTTCTGAACACAGACTCGTGGTATCTTGATCTTAAAGTTTGTCTTTGGGCTAGAATTAGATGTAGCACGTAACTTTGTTGATCCTCATTTTCATCAGAACTGCTAACCTCAATAACTTCATCCCACTTCCATTCTTCAAGATTTTTTAACCTTTTTGTCTTCATTGCAAACTTATGATCCTTAGTAGCAAATTCACGATCTTTAAAAAAAAGTAGATGGTTAATTAAGAAAATAGGTAAAACATATGGAAGTTGTATTAACTCGTCACTAAATTCACATTAAAGTTGCGATTTGTAGGGACTAAATTCAGACCCATATGAAATGATCTCAACACTATCAGAATCATCCTACAAAGGGTGAAAATTTAGTACTTGCATATATATCAAAAGGATACATGAAGCATAAGAAAATTTTAAAAATAAAATTAATGAAATAAGTTACCTTATCAGATTGAAGATTATGCTTGTCTTCAAGCTGGTAGTTGGTGTAATGTAAAGAATCATCTTTCAACTTATCATGTTTGATGATTTTAGTCGGATGATCCATGAGGCTAAATGAGAAAGGAAAGTTTGTGTAATTTGAACAGTTAGTGCTTAATCTCTTTATATAGAGGGTTAAATTTGAAAAAACTGCATTACCCCACTTTCTGGTTAATCGTATAGGAGCAGTTAAATGTGAAATGAAAATTTCAAATTTCCTATCTCAAGAATATTTATTTGTTTCCCACTGAGATATTTAATGATATAATAATTAACTATAAAACTTATGAGATATGTATATTATGTTAATATATTTTTTATTCCTTTATAAAAATATAAGATATGTAGACATGCCATTATAAAACAATTTATTAACTTTCATTGTTTGCTTTTTGATTATCCATGCAGCTTAATTCTGTTATATTGCTAGGCGGTTTGAGACGGTTGTGAATGTTCTCGTTCGACTAATCGCTTCTAAACAATTTTCTCAACCTAATATTTATCTAATGGCATATATGGATTATGAGGTATGTGCAATTGTTTTCATGTATGGTATTAGATGTGGTTAGTTTTGCTATGAATATGCAAAACGAGTTTTATCTAATGGCATAAATCCCATTTAAAACCCGGTTTTTGGTTGTCTATAACAAACTTGTGAAAACCGCTAACCCGTCCCATATAACCTGTTTCAAAACCCGGACAGATTATAAAGAAAGTGTTAGATTGATATTAATAGTTTTTTTTGTATTTATTGATGGGTGGATAATTTTTGTGATTTGATAATTGAATAAAAGTTTTAATAAGTTTTATTTTATTGTGTACGCCATGTATAATATTAATTGGTGTATAAAATGTAATTTGAGTTTTTTTAGGGGGGACTTGTTTTGTAATTTCAAGTTTAATAGGTTTATTTATTGTTGTATATTCAAGTTGTACCTCCATGCTTCATTAACTTGTACGTTTTAAAAAACACATCGGTTTTGAGAGTTTTTTATATTCAAACGTTGACAAAAATAACAACATTGCAATGGACCAATGGTATGTTTGATTTTTATAGAAATCATAATATACTTGAAGATACAAAGAAAATTGTAAGAAAAATAGATTTGAGGAAGATGTGGTAAAAGATGATGGGCTTGAAATGTAAATATTGGTTAAATTTACAAAAGTTTTAATAAGTTTTATTTTATTGTGTACGCCATGTATAATATTAATATGTGTAAAAAATGTAATTTGAGTTTTTTATATTGAAACGTTGACAAAAATAAGAACATTGTAATGGTATGTTTGATTTTTATAGAAATCATAATATACTTGAAGATACAAAGAACATTGTAAGAAAAATAGATTTGAGGAAGATGTGGTAAAAGATGATGGGCTTGAAATGTAAATGTTGGTTAAATTTACAAAAAAATAACCAAAGATAAAGGGTAATTAATGTAAATATATTCATACGAATCTTTTGTTTTGTAGTATTGATTCATGAAAGACAAATATAACCCTTAAATTTCAAAATTTGATGCTATAGAAGTTGTACTTAAATCAACAAGTTAGGTACCTCTTAAAATTTAAGAGGTCCTTGACTAGTGCTTTATATATAGTAGAGATTATTTATCTTGAAAAATATTTTTAGTCATTTATCTTTATTAAATTGTCAAATTTGGACCGAAATTTTGGGGATGTTACATCCTTCCCACCTTGAAATGAATCTCGTCATCGAGATTCATTGTCTAATGTGTGAGTGGTTCTTACCTTTCAGTTGATGATTTGATTCTGTCTAATTTGATTCTTTTTGTTACAATCTGAATGCAGAATGACTGAGGTTTTTGGTTTTGTTGTTAACTTACATTCTTAAATGATGCACTCAGTTAATAGTTCATAATATCATTAGTAAATATAAATTGATCAAGCAAAGTGATCAGTTGTGTTTAACTATTTACCTTACCATTTTGTATTCTAAACATTTACTGACGTTAACTACATTGTTGTTTAGATTCAGTCTGTCGAATCTATTCCATCTTTGATCCTGCTCATTAATGTTTTTTTTGTATTATGACAATAACTTTGTACTAATTACATTTTTTATACTTAGCAATTGTATTTCTTAAATATTCTCGAATTCTGTTTCTTTGACTTTTTTATCAACCCTTGTTGGTAGATAATATAATATTATATCAGTTGGGTTCCTTGAATGTCTTGTGGTTGATCAAAAATTCCTTTCGATAATATATTGTTCTTGTATATATGATAATTTCTGATGTTTGATGTATCATCCTTCTAGATGATAAGTTAAATGTGTTTTTAATTCGAAGTCCTGAAAAAACTTTTCAATGTTTGGACGTCTGATTATCCTTTAGATGTAATGAATATATGCATTATTGTGTATTAACATGATCTGTATGCGAATATTTCATTTATAACATAGGGAATTAAATACCCTTCTTTGGTTTACAAAACTTCTCATTTGAAAAACGAGTTATAATTAATGTACAAAATTTAACTAACTATCTGACATTCCTTTGATATGATATTGTTGGTTCTAGTCCTTGATTGTTGTAAGATGTCTCTCATATATTAATATTGACTAGTTTTCCTTTTCAGGCAGCCAGTCTTAAAGTGACCCGTTTTTCCACATATAAAACATACTCCTAACTTCTTTCGGAATTCTCCTATTGAGTGTCCTACTCTCTTGTAGTATGCATAATTATTTGTATTTTCTAGTCGACATTTTAAAGTATGTTTTCTTCTACAAGTCTTACAGGCTGACTTGGGAGTATTTTCTTCTTTTTCTGACTTCTCAAAATCTTTTGTATTCTTGATTTCTTTGTCTTTCTTCTTTTCTTCTTCTTGATTTTTTATCACACTGTTAATTAAGTAACTAGCCAATTCCATAGCCAAATCAACAGTTTGTGGCATATTAGATCGTATCATGTCTCTTATTTCTCTTGATAACCCATATATATAACGAGTTACTTTATTATATTCTAGAGTTACTAGATGTGGAATCAGTCAGCAGTATTCTATGAATATAGTGTTATATTCCTTAAGATTTATACCAACAACTTTGTGATTCCATAACTGAGTTTGTGTCACACCCTCAATTTTCGACTAACGGGGTTTTACCGTGAGGCTCGTGACATACCATGATTTAGCCATGTGTCATAACGAACAACCAATTTATATTGAAAAATATTTAAATATTATTGCTCATCATAAATGAGATAAGTACATCTACAATAAAGTTTTTACATTTGCGTAAGCGTATAATTTATGAAAACACTTAAAAACCCAGAGTGCGTGTTAAGACGCCCAGTCATAACATTTCATTAAAGACTCCCAGCATAATTCGACGCTTAGTGGGATCATGCATCCTAGACTCATTTCAACTTCGCACGTGCACCTTAAACACCATGGAAGACATGCTAAAACGGGTCAACACAACGGTTGGTAAGTTCACAGGTTTGAGTTTAAAAACAGGTTTGTCAAACAAACCATTAAGTAGTAAACATTGTGAATGTTTAAGTATGGATAATGTATGCATTAGTAATAACGCTAGTTAATTAGGCTAGTAATCATGTTACATTAGTGTAAGTTCCATTGTGACCGAGGCTGACTTGTTAGTTTGTTTGCCACCCCCGAGGGCGTCAAACCCAGAAGTACTACATTTCATTACCCAGCCAATGTACAATTGTTAATGGTCCAATGTGTATGGGGAACTTCAGTTTGAGTTTACTATGTACACATGAGGTATTAAAAAGTCTACATCTATCCAAAAAGTTTGTATGTTGCATGCTTTCTCCCCCAAAGGAGAAAGTAAAAAGAGGGACAATGAAACTCACCTTGAGCGGTTCAAATGAAAGTCAACTGCTTAAGTCAAAGTTGTTCTAGTGCCTAAATCATACAAGCACTATAAGTATTTGCTAAGCGATTCCTAGAATCCTTAGTATCCAAACAATTTCATTGTTTATTAGAAGTTTGACTCTTTGTTGACTTTGACCAAAGTTCAACTTTTTTTGTTTGACTTTGACCAAAGTTTGACTTTTCGTTGAATTTTGACCAAAAGGTCCAAGTTGTTGACCGTTGACTAAAAAGTCCAAGTCTCGATGACCGAAGACTAAAATTTGGGTTTTGTTGACTGTTGACCAAAGTATTGATCATTGACTCAAAATATTGACCGACGGCCCGTTGGTGACTTTTGACCAAGTATCTAGACTTAAAATAATTGTATGACATTCCTAGTCACAACTTAACAACAAATCATGTAATGTGCACTAAGCCACTTTTCATGCAATCCTATGACTAATTCCCACATTTACCAATTTCAATTTTTTGCAAGTAAGCTAAACGTTTAGTCAAATAGTTTCAAGTTGACCAATAAAGTCAAAATCCAATTTACTACAACAATCCTAGCACAAACTACAATTATCTTTACAAACTATTTGTTGATCAATCTAAATAAGTTTTAATTCATCAAAAATGATTTTTCCAACCAACCAAAACATGTAAATAAATTACCAAATAATTCACGCATATACTTTCAAGTATTAGGTACAACATACATTTTTCTTATAATTTTTCAATGCTCACAGACATATAGAAATTCATACTCTACAGCAACCTATTTTCAGTCTCTTTATTAACACAACAGAATACAAATATTTTCCAAAAATTCCACATGTGTCCAAAATGTCCAACTTGTTGACCGTTGACTAAAAAGTCCAAGTCTCGATGACCGAAGACTAAAATTTGTGTTTTGCTTAACGTTAACCAACGTATTGACCGTTGACCAAACTGTTGACCTTTAACTCAAAATATTGACCGACGTCCTGTTGGTGACTTTTGACCAAGTATCTAGACTTAGAATAATTATATAACATTCCTAGTCACAACTTAACAACAAATAATGTATTGTGCACTTAGCCACTTTTCATGCAATCCTATAACTAGTTTCCACATTTACCAATTTCAATTTTTCGCAAGTAAGACTAAATCTTTACTCAAATAGTTCCAAGTGGACCAATAAATTCAAAATCCAATTTACTACAACAATCCTAGCACAAACTACAATTATCTTTACAATCCGTTTGCTGATCAATCTAAATAAGTTGTAATTCATCAAAAGTTATTTTTCCAACCAACCAAAACATATAAATAAATTACCAAATAATTCACACATATACTTTAGGTACAACATATATTTTTCTTATAATTTTTCAATACTCACAAACATACAGAAAATTCATACTCTACAGCAACCTATTTTCAGTCTATTTATTAACACAACAGAATACAAATGTTTTCCAAACATTCCATATGTGTCCAATTGAAGCAAGACCAATTGTATTGGATTCATACTTCAATTTATGACATACCAACAGTGGAATCACATCACTATATAGTTTCAAACACAAGTTATACAATTTACAACACAGCTCAGAAAAATATTTTTCAATTAGGATGCAACCTGATTTTGTAATTTAATAAAAACTAGTCAAACAAAGTCCAAAAATTATAACTTCTGACTTTTTGAAAACTAGACTCAAATTAATTCACCGTAGTGTCAAAAATTAATCAAAAATGTCATCGTATCAACAAGTTATACAACAAGCAATCTAGATCACAAAATCTGTCAGCAAGCATATCCATACCAAAACTTACAAAAATCATGATTTTTATATCCTTACAATCATAAATCACCAAGAAACCATTTTATATGATCAAAACTCATGCTTTACAATATTTTACCAAATTTATAACATAACATTTATATACAAAAGGTTTCCATCTTTTATTTTATAACAAGACACAAAACTTCTTTTAAACAATCAAACTTGATCATACTTTATTTATTTGTATGATCCAATCATTTGGATACCAATACCATAAATAAAAATCAAAAACATGAATAAAAGCATGTATTAATCATGTTTACCTATTGCTTGATCCAAAATCCAATACTCTTGCTTCCAAATTCACTAAAATACTTAAGATCTTTGAGAGAGTTTTTAGAAAATGAAAGTGCATGTGTGTGTGGGTAAAGTGGATGCCAAAGAGGGGTAAAGAAAGAGTAATAACCTCCATTATTATTAACATATCATTAAGTCCTTATTAATTAAATCCAACTTTAGATAATTTTATTTTATTTTATATGTGACTTGTTACATCTTTTAAAACATTTTCTAAGTAATTGTTTAGTTTAAAGTTTAATAGTTCATCTAACTAATTATCATGTAACACATCATATGTTGTATCATTTTAATTACCCAACTTTCTTACAATACCATATAAGCATATAACAACTAGTCATGTAAGATGTTAAGCATGTAACACATTATACTTATTATATAAGATACAAGTAGCATATCATGTTTATTATACCATGTGTGACGAGTATATTATTCTAGTTACAAATAACTATTTATTCTTGTTTAGGCCACCAACGACACGACTAACTCAAAAATATGCATACATGACACTACAAGCATGGGAGTTCATTACTTAGTTAACAGAACTAATTGAGTTTACTGACACAGTCAACAGGATTTTACTAGGTTTAGTAAACGGAGTTAACCTGAAAATGCCGGGTGTCACATCATCCCCTTGTTGAAAGAATTTTCATCCCGAAAATTGATATGCTACTAAGTACACCAGTCGAATTTCGTCTATATGCTTGGTCTTAGTAAATTCAATATACTTCATGTCTATATGTTTGTTCACTTGACATTCAGTACGTCAGTAGACTTTCAGTGTATATGTTTGTGCCATAAATATTTGGGTAATGTTACTCGTATTTAAGAAAAATTTTCCATTTGTCACATCATCCCCTTGTTGTAAGAAATTTCATACTCGAAATTTTAGTTATGATATACGGAAACTATAACCATAGTTTCTTGATAGTGAAAGCGTCTGAACGCTTGACAGTATAAGTAAATAGGAAGTGCTAAGATTAACAATTTTAATGTTATTGGGAACCAAACGAGATTCAAGTATTCACTTGATTATAGATATTAAGATATAATAAACCGAGAGGTTTTTCATACGAATATCCGATCAATGTTTGTAAAAGTTGATGCCTTCAACTACGACTTTTTAAGAGTTTAGGGAAACCATTTTAATATAAACATCCATTTGTAAAGAAATGGCAAAATTTCAAAAGTAGTAAATGAGTTGAGTCTCAATAGTTCAATCTCATTTCCAGATAAGCTTAGTAATAGGTACGGCTACCATTGCGGAAGTGATACAAATGTTAAGGATTTACCGAATAAGGCTTCTATAGCTCAAGGAGATGGTGGTTCATAAAGATGAATATGTATATAAGAGTTTCATTTACCGATCAAGTCAAGCTATCGAGCGAATAATAATAATACGTCTCGTTTCTTATTTTGGTTCATATGGTAATTTGAGTTCATGGAACTCAATAATGAGGAAGCTTGTAATAGGTTACAACATCCCGAAGATGTTGTTTGTAAGATTCGGATCACTATTATGCTGATTAGCCAAGGTTGAGTTTCCTCTATTTCACACAAGGAATCATTAAGAAAATATACTACGTGCCCAATTGAACTATGATTTAGAAGTCCTTTGACTTTTGCTTAAACTATGGCAGCTAGCGCTCTTTTAATCAGGGAGGTATGGTTTATCGGATTGGATCGTTACTCAATATAGTTAAGGTAGTAAAGTTTCGTGAAACGATTGTGTTCAATATAAATTTTGATGTTGATGGCGTGGGCACGAAGGACAGGCGTCCCGAAACAAAGTGATGATGAAACTGCTCGTACCAGAATTCCCGTCAAAGTAATTTGGATAAAGTCAAAATTTCTCTACTTCTAAGATCACGTGATTTGGAGATACCAAAGGAGTTACTTTAAGAGATCGAAGTGAAAGAAAAAAAATCCAAGGTGAGTGTCAAATACATTCGTTGATAATTGATGCTTTATCAAGGTTCAAAAACGGGACGAGCTCTTCCACTCCTAAACAATGGTGTTAACCTTCCGAAAGGGATAAAATGTCATTTGAATCAAACAAGTTGGTGTTATAATCATTTTAACTGAAGGAAGTCCAAAATTAGGTATCGTTTTGAATATTCGGGAAATATCAAAGACTTGCCATATTAGAAATTGATAGGAATGGTCAAAGGTTCGTTTCTTTCCTCTTTATTGTTAATACCCATGATTACAGAGGATTGTGCATTTCCAGTCAAACGAATTATGATTACCCTAAATGGTGTTGCATCTAATAGGAGTTGAGGATAAATTAATAATGGAGATCATGGAAATTAGCTCCAAGCTTCAATGAGGTTTACTTATTGTTTGAAACAAGTCAGACGTCTTCTGATGTTTGTATTTGTCTGGCCTCAAGGGACATGATATGGTTTTAGCCTAAGAGTTTTTCGCTATCACTGATAATGACAGACGTGGTTCAACGTTGACGACGTTTAACCAAATGCAGAATGCATATCCAATGGGTTATTTAATTGAGACTGGCCTTAACTAGTTCCAGGTATCGAAAGAAAAGACGTCATCAATTAGCTCGGTCAGCAGGTTTAGTCATTAGGTCGGATGGGCATCTAATATCTTATGTAGGAATACTAATCATCAGTCACAATGAAACGATTTCTCCTGCCCTCCGCTCTAGCGGTCATTGTGATTAAAGTCCAACATCGAACAAAGCATATTTAGAAAATATATCTTCTAACGTGAGCGGATCGTTTCTAGGTCGTAAGGTAGCTCTTGTCTCCACCACTTTGGTGCGAATACCGTTTCTGGTTAAAGCGAATATAACTATGCTCAAGTAGGAAAGTCGGTTAGTGATGTCCCCAACATCAACATACCGTTAGCGTTTATATATAGGGTGTACCGCAGCTAACTCACCACACTAATAGGACATCTTCGATGGTTCTCATTACCAATCCTAAACAAACTGTATCTTCCTAGTGTCAAATGTAACTGGTAAATTTCTCTTCTCCACTTTAGGCAAAAAAAAAAGATGAGTATAGGTTTTCCATCTAAGATAGATCAATATGAATCCATATGAATAATTGGATGGTCGGTTACTCGTCGTTCCTTGTGAGTTACGGATCTGAGGAGGGTTTTGATGATGAATGGTCTTACGCCAACTGACATGACTTATTCACGTTAACTATCTAGTCCTCAGTCGGGCGGTATAAGGTACTTCAGGAATAGAAATACGTTGTTGCTTAGACTTTATTCCTATGGACAAATATAAGTCATAATGAGGACATGGTTATTTGGTTTTCATTCAAATTTAGGCTTGTCACAGACTATTGGAGGTTGATCGTCTAATGGATAGTATGTCCATCACTTTGTTGTTTGTTTACTATAAGAAAAGTTCAACATTATGTCTCTTCAAGGTCATACTCGTTGTTCTATTGAAGTTTAGGTTTGGTATTTATCACTTTGTTATGTGTGTGCAAATTGATGGCATTAGCGGGTTCGATCTTGTACTGAAGAAAAATGGGAAGAAATCAATTTAGTTTCCTTCACAAGGGCATTCAATAAAACTTAGACTATTCGGGGTTTGACTCAAACTAGGGCGAGTCACTGCTGGAGGTTTGTATCAAAAACATGTTCGTTGTTACTATAGGCACATAAGATGAGTTACACCATCAGCCTTCACATACGATCAAGGCGTTACTTCAGACGATTAAGAATCATTTCTCCGAGGCCAAAAACATTCTAGGAAAAGTTGCATAGGGAATTCCCCAATCCTTAGGGAGGTGTATATAGATCTACGGGTCGAGAGGAAGATTCAACGCTTTATGAAAGGTTACATAACTAAATTACCGATTTCCATGAGGGTTGAGGTAGGACCATACTAGTAGCTAGTTCACGGGGTCAAGATGAGGAGAATTAAAATTGTTTTCGAAAATTTCAGCCAAAGAGGGGTGTTAAAGAAGTTATTTCTCAAAGAGTTTTGTTAGAGGGTTACGGTTCCATCTGTGCATAAGGTATTCCAAGTCATCACATTCTAGTGGAGGTTCGATGGTTTAAATTATGTTTTCCAATGTCTTTGAGAAAATGAGATTATCTTATGGAATGGTCTTATTGTAGAGTTTGTGATGGTCGGAAAAAAAAAGTTCAAGCTAAAATGGGAGTTAACAATTGATCAGGGTAAGTATATCAACAGGAACTTTTAGCTAGGTCGCATAAACATGGTGTTGGTTTACAAGAGGTTCTTAAAACTTCGCATATACAATAGGGTTAGAGTTCTTGCCACGAAACGCTAGAGAGGTTTTGAATTCAGATTATTTTCATAACAAGGTTTGGAAAAGATATATTAAGCTTGCCAAAATAACTTGCATATTGGTAACTAAAACATCAAATTTTATCAGGATCCATCTTCAATCGGCTAGTTGCTTCTACCAGTTATAGAACATACTATACAATTTCTACTAGTGTTGGACGAGTTATGAGAGCTTCCAGTAATGGTGGAAACTTTGGTTTGAGATTCACGGACTATGACCACACGATAGGATTCATCAGGATTCACATGCACCATAAATTATTATTAAGTGTGCACCCAAAATGATAATTCGGTTTACATGATCAGCCCAATTCCTTCCACCATGCATCAAGTTGTCCCTTAGTTTGGATTGCCGAGTACAAAGTGATACTAATCATGAAAAGGTGAGCAAAAAGACTTTTTATTGATCGTACATAGATTAGTTCAGAGTTTCACCCAAAACTTTGGTTGGGAATAGATATCCGAGTATTCACTCGAGTCGAACACACTAAGAGTTCAGCTTTACAGATGGCAGAAGAATACATGTTCGTAAAGAAAACAAGCAATCGAAGTATGACTTAGACATAAGGTAGAAATAAAGTGAAGTAAGCATTTTTTTCCCCTTTAAGTTAGAATAGACTTTGAGTGTACCATGAGCAAGATGTTTTCAGTTGCGCAGTCAATCTACTCTTCCAGCAGCATCGACTAATGAAATGAGTGCGTGGCTCAGGAATGAAAACTATGGCATCTCAATGTCGAGGAATTTCTATTAAAAAAATGCCTGAGATGACTCATCATTCTAGACGATGTCATTGCTATATTCAAGCCAGTATTTCCTCGGCTCCAATGATGTGAGAATGGGTGAAGGTTTCAATGTGACAACAAGAGTGGCGTGCTCCTTATTCGAGGATAATGTTGTGGATGATGTCGACATACACGTATGGAATTGTAGAGTTAACTGGATATGTACTAACATACTACGTACCCAAGTACAGAATAAATGTGCATGCAAATGCATGATTAATATGCTTGTCATAAATGAGTGTAGAAGCTACGTGCGAAATCAATGCAGTGTGAATACGACACGTACACATATGCAGTGCATGCATGAATGAAATGTATGTCTTGGGTTTGTAAGTATTAAAACTGACACAAAGCTTTGAAAACGGTTATAGACTGGTTTTTTAAAACAAACATAGTTCACTATAACCAATGGCTCTGATACCAATCTGTCACACCCTCAATTTCCGGCTAACAGGGTTTTACCGTGAGGCGTGACATACCAGGATCTAGCCATGTGTCATAACGAACAACCATATTTTAATGGAAAATATTTAATATTATTGCCCATCATAAATGAGGTAAGTACATTTACAATAAAGTTTTTACATGTGCGGAAGCGTATAGTTTATGAAAACACTTAAGAACCCAGAGTGCGTGTTAAGATGCCCAGTCATAACATTTCATTAAAGAGTCCTAGCATAATTCGATGCTTAGTGGGATCCATGCATCCTAGACTCATTTCAACTTCGCACGTGCACCTTAAACACCTAAGAAAGACATGCTAAAACGGGTCAACACAACGGTTGGTGAGTTCACATGTTTGAGTTTAAAAACAGGTTTGTCAAACAAACCATTAAGTAGTTAACATTGTAAATGTTTAAGTATGGATAATGTATGCATTAGTAATACCACTAGTTAATTAGACCAGTAATCATGTTACATTAGTGTAAGTTCCATTGTGATCGAGGTTGACTTGTTAGTTTGTTTGCCACCCACGAAGACTAACATAAGACTAGTGTGTTTCTAGTAAATGAGAAGCCCGGTGACTCCCTCACCCGAGAGCCCTGAGGGGGTTCGTCAAACCCAGTAGTATTACCTTTCATTACCCAACCAATATACAATTGTTAACGGCCCAATGTGTATGGGGGACTTCAGTTTAAGTTCACTATGTACACATGAGGTATTAAAAAGTCTATAATTATCCAAAAAGTTTGTATGTTGCATGCTTTCTCCCCCAAAAGGAGTAAGTAAAAATTAGGGCCAGTGAAACTAACCTCGAACGCGGTTCAAATGAAAGTCAACTGCTTAAGTCAAAGTTGTTCTAGTGCCTAAATCATACAAGCACTATAAGTATTAGCTAAGCAATTCCTAGAATCCTTAGTATCCAAACAATTCCATTGTTTATTAGAAGTTTAACCAAAGTTTGACTTTTTGTTGACCTTGACCAAAGTTGGACTTTTTGTTTGACTTTGACAAAAGTTTGACTTTTCGTTAAATTTTGACCAAAAGGTCCAAGTTGTTGACCGTTGACTAAAAAGTCCAAGTCTCGATGACCGAAGACTAAAATTTGGGTTTCGTTGACTGTTGACCAAAGTATTGACCATTTACTCAAAATATTGACCGACGGCCCGTTGGTGACTTTTGACCAAGTATCTAGACTTAAAAAAATAATTATATGACATTCCTAGTCACAACTTAACAACAAATCATGTAATGTGCACTAAGCCACTTTTCATGCAATCCTATGACTAATTCCCACATTTACCAATTTCAATTTTTTGCAAGTAAGCTAAACGTTTAGTCAAATAGTTTCAAGTTGACCAATAAAGTCAAAATCCAATTTAATACAACAATCCTTGCACAAACTACAATTATCTTACAAACTATTTGCTAAGTAATTGTTACATCTTTTAAAACATTTTCTAAGTAATTGTTTAGCCTAAAGTTTAATAGTTCATCTAACTAATTATCATGTAACACATCATATGTTGTATCATTTTAATTACCCAACTTTCTTACAATACCATATAAGCATATAACAAATAGTCATGTAACATATTAAGCATGTAACACATTATACTTATTTTATAAGATACAAGTAGCATATCATGTTTATTATAACATGTGTGATGAGTTTATTATTCTAGTTACAAATAACTAGTTATTCTTGTTTAGGCCACCAACGACACGACTAACTCAAAAGTATGCATACATGACACTACATGCATGGGAGTTCATTAACTTAGTTAACAGAACTAATTGGTTTACTAACACAGTCAAAAGGATTTAACTAGGTTTAGTTAACGGAGTTAACTTGAAAATGTCGGTTGCCATAGTTTGAATCCAATCCATTTCATGAATTGGACAAAAAAAATTTAATATAAGACTTTTGAATGTCTACTAACTTAGATTATACATTGTTTCTCGTCCCTTATTTTGAATCAGGGTATTGCACCATTTAAGAGCTTCTCCCTTCAACATTTTTGAAGAATGCTGGATATCTTCCTCATCGATGCATTTGCTTATGATGATGATTGATTCTTGTTCTTCTAGCCATCTCATAGCGGCTATTGCATTCATGTCTCCATAAAATTCTTTAGGATTGTAAGCTTTAAAGTTTTTTAAAACTACATCCTCTTTGAACTTTTAATTTCTTTTGATTTTAATTCTTTGAATTATTATCAGATGTAAAGTTATCATGAGCTTCTTCCTTTCTTGAATGAACAGACTTACTTTTACTTCTCTTGTTAGATTTTGTTGACTTTGAGTTGTAGAGATGTATTTGATTGCATCAAGAACTGGATTCATAGCTTCCTTAATCATCTTTTGAATTTCATCCATATATTGGGCGAGAATTTCATTAATTTTATTTTCAACGTTTTTCTCATTTCCAGTTTTCTTGGAAGGACTGTTTTGAGAGTTTGCACTTTTTTTCTTGACATACTACAATAAATTTTTAAAAGATAAGTCCAATATTCTAGGATTTCAAAACATATCTTTTATTTATCTTATTATAGTTACAACTACTAAGGTTTTATTTCTTCCTGCGAATGGCTAATTTCTTAATCTTGCTGTCTTTTTCAATGTTTTTACTGGTCTCCTTTTCTTTTTCTTTTCTTCCATCTCCATTTCCTTCTGGAGCATTGTTTCAGCTAATTTGATAACATCGATCTCATAATGAGTTGAGTTATCCTCAATGTGATACATTCCTTCTAAGAAATTGTAATTTGTTTGCAGACCTTCATTTTGAGTATGAGCAAAGTAAGGATCTTGAGTTACTAGAAAATTAAAATATTCATGTCCCTGAGGATATTCTTCAGATAAGTCATTATTTCCTTTTCTTTTAACATTACTGGTGTCTTGGATCTGCTTGATCCGGCTCCATGTAAATTTTGATTTGGAATGATATGAGGTAATGGGATCTTAGAATCAAACGAAACTGAATCTTTCTCCATTGATGTTTGAAATGAATTTTCATCACTAGATATAGGTATTGGGAGTAAAGTTGTCCCTATGAATTCTTTTCCTTTACCTGATAGAGGCTAAAATGATCCGTGACTAGATTGACGATCGACATCTGTACGAAGTTAGATTTAGGAATAAGAAGACGCTTCTATCTTATCCGATTGTTATATCTTATCCATAACAGTTTTGATTGAAACCTTGATAATTTTAAACTAAGTATCTAATTTGCTTGAATCAGTATGTGTATAATAAGTTTTTGAAACTAATCCTTAATCAAAGCCTAGGTATAATTAAATACCTAATTCGCTAAGATTGATAGCTCTGATACCAACCTGTCACACCCCGACTTAGGGCCTAGGCGTGTGACCACTAGTTGGTATATGTTTTGTAAATACATCAGAGTTGCGGGTTTATTTTAGAGGAAGTTTTTAATATAAAATATTCATTTATAAAATATTGGGTTAAAATACCCCTTTAATGTTTACAAAGCTTTATTTAAAAAAATATATTGTTTTCAGCGGAAGTCTTAAATAAAATATTATTATATTGAGAGCTCGGTTTTAGATACCCGTTAGATAATTCATTTACTTATCTTATAGAAAACATAATTCTTTATAGTATTTTAAAATAAAATATCTTAGCCACCAGATAGTATCTAATGACTATATCTCCAATCTTTTATCATATCTTGCTTGTCTATTCTAGCCTTAAGAATTTCCTGTAAAATGGGTTAGAAAATACGTCAGCACACAGCTGGTGAATGACGCTGACTCTGTTGTAAAATATTTTCAATACCTTTGTGAAACCAACAATAATACCTTTGTGATTACTCATTTGGCACCCAACTCAATTGGGATAAAATTACCCTAAGTTCATGTACAATTAAAACATATACACAATATCATTTCTCGGAATAGTCCCGTAGACTTCCATAGGCATGTTGATGATATGCATGGTCTCGGGGAACTCCAAGTCACCATGTATGAATGGATCCAGAGACATGTATAGGGGTGTGCGTAATTAGGGTCGGACCGAAAAAACCCGAAGAACCGGCCCGAAAAAACCCAAAACCGAACCGACCCTATATTTTAGTCATTGTGTTCGGTCCTAATTTTCTTGTCAAGTCGGTCTCGGGTCGGGTTCGGGTAAAAACCCGTGAAGCAAATAAGAAAACCGAAGGACCGACTGCTGTATACCTACGAAGCAAATATCACATACCTGAATGTATACCTACGACTCTACGAGGCATGGCGGTGGCTTTCATCCACAAATATAAATTGAATTCAACCTTTAATCTGTCACATGATTTTGGTTTTATATTATTAACCCACGATGCTACTATTTCTTTCCAATTGATTATCCTTTTGCATCAACAGGTAGTGTATTAACCCACGATGCTATTATCCTTAAATATTTTGATTTTCCATTCCAATTGTTCTAGTTACTACCCAAAACAAGTCTGTAGTTAATTAATTGGCCAACAAAGTTCGGTCTTCGGTCTACCCAATTACCCGAATTCTAAAAACCGGTACATAACCGAGACCGGCAACTTCATATGGGTCCGACATTCGGTTCTTGATTTTTTGCGTTTCAGGTTTTCGGTCCGGGTCGGGTAATGCTCGGTTCGGATCGGGTTTTACTAAACGCTCACCCCTACATATGTATACTTTTAATCAGAGTGTCCATTTCTAATTATTGTAACACAAGGTTTTAAGGATTAGTAAATCCTATTCAAACATTCTGACTCTAAAAGAGTTTGTAAAAGTTTAGGGCGTATTCACCTTTTCTGTTTGTGATCAGTTTCTTATACTGATTTCTGTTATTCTGATTTATGCTTTTTGATTTGTTACCTCGGACCTATAATACGAGAATAACCTTTGTATAAATTAACTAGATCATTGATCTAGCCTCATACCTTTAGTCTGTTTTGTATAGCTTTAACCTAGATAAAAATCATTTGGTTATATAATCATTTGGACCTTTAATCCCTTTCTTTATTTACCAATTACATGCTACGTTTCTTCTTCAGGAAAAAACATATATTCAGAATTTCTTCTTCAAAAAGAAACATTAATTTAACTATATCCTTTTATATGAATATTATATTTCTTAATTATAAAGAAATACTATTTTGACTATACCCCTTGTATGTACATTCTTACGTTTCTCAAAGAAGAAAAAGCATTTTGAATATAACATTTTCTTAAGAAAAGTTATATTACGTTTAATCGTAAACTAGGTTCGGGCTATACCCCCGACTATGGTATAAACCATTTATAATATTAAAATAATAACATAGACAGAACCCCAACCTCACACGGGTATTCGGAGTCTAATATTTAAAACTTATCGAGCAGCACTTCTACTTTATATCGAGTATCGGGATTAAACAGTCATAACTTCGGAGCTTGGTACGTACTACGAGACTGGCATGCAAAACGATGCAGAGAGAGAAAGTATTCTAGAGAGAGAGTGATTTAGTATGTGGGAGAAAGGTGACGCGACATCCCTTTTATAGCCAAAACTTGGTCCAATCGCGATACGCGATGGACCCTTTTCCGTGGCAGTCGCGTATCGTGATGGCAGATGAATGACGCATAGCATGCTGACTCAGCCCAAGCGCCTGCCACGTGTCCTCCCAGTGTGACACGTTTTGCTGACTCATAACATGCTGACTCATAACAGACCATCGCGTATCGCGATAGCCTCATCTTGAGCTCATCGCATATCGCGATGGCTTCCTAGATTCATATTTTCAGTTTTGGTCCTTTGTCTTTTGATAACTTGTCACGTCTTGGTCTTGCTTTCATTTTCCAAAAACAACAAGGCGACTCTCAAGCGGCTCGCGGCGATGCGAGTGTGCGAAGTGCAAAATGCGCTATATTGCGTCAATTGCCCTACGCCGTCGCCTTCGTCCTCGTTCTTGCCCGAGCCCGTGCGCGTGTGCGTCGATGCTCCGCACCGTTCGCTAGGATCACTAGGTGCATGTTTGGCATAAAAAAATATTACTATGGAAATTCTACTCTTTATAAAGAGCTTCCATATTTATCTTACTTTCTATGTGAGATGAGTTTTATCTTCCTTATTTAAACCTATGTGGAAGGATTCCACTTTCTTCCATCCTTCCTTGTGGGATGGATTTTCTTTTCTTATTTTCTTCATATGGGATGACTTGCCTTTAGAAAATCTTTTTATTTCCTTGTTTTCTTAACATGGAATGATTTTCTTTCCTTATCTTATTTTATTATTACTTATCTTGAAAAATATTCTTGGTCCTTTATCTTTATTAAATTGTCAAATTTGGACCAAAATTTTGGGGATGTTACAACGAATGCCAAAAGGAACTAGAACCCCCCGTCGAACAACAGAAACAACAAGTATGGCAACTATATACAGACGAGGCGTCTAGTGATGGTCAGGAATTCACGTACGCAATTCGCCTAGATTTTAAAAGTACGAATAATGGGCGGAGATACGGGCAAACCAAGTAATGTCGCCGGACAAACCAGCAATATAACTGGACGAACTAAGTAATGTCGCCGAAGAAGATACGGGCGACCCAAAAGGCACGTCGGGCACGAGGACAACATCGTCATCAACATGCCCGAGAGCTCTATTGGGAGAACCTCTCGGAGGCACAACCGCCTTCCAACCACTACCTTGTGTGCTCTTCCCGCCGCATTTAGGAAGGCACACAACATGAGACCGTTTACCTACAAACTATAAGAAAACAAGATTCAAATATATATATATATATATATATATGCAACTAGCATACCCTCTTTTGGGTTAACGAAGCTGAGAGGTGGCAACAGCCATGGTGGTAGTGACCGCCCCATTGGAAGAGGAAGCACAAAGTTCGGAGCAGTCCTAGTAAGGATAGGTTCCTCTCGCGGACCCAGTTTCTGCCGGAACATGATCTTTGTACCCTAAGGCGAGGGCTGCAACAGCATCAGTGGGCCCTCTACCTCTGTAGCAAACAAATAGTTAAAAGACGTGAAACATGAAGTAACTCATGGAAAATCAGTAGTGAGTTACCTTGACCACCGTTCTGGATATAAGAGACCATTATCGCGCCACTCCAAATGTGACTCATCCCAAACAGCACCAGCGCACGCTCCTGATATGGACGAAGTGGGGAAAGGCTGGCTTGTAAAGTGTTAAACTAGTCCGTCCTGGAATAGGGGACTGGTTTGGGCTCCGGAAGATCCTTGACATCACCAAAGTGCATCATATAGGGAACCACGCGCGCAGTGACATAGAAGAAAAGACTCTTTCACTCATGTGAACTCTTCAGGGCGTCAAGGGCGATGGCTTTGGCGCCAGAACGGGTAAACAAATTATACCAGCCCTGGGAGTAGCGCCAATGGTAGAAAGCCATCAACTTGTCACCAGACGGTGTAATACCCAGGCTATGACAAGTACTCGAAATAGCGAAGACGAGCCATTCCGAGGGGATGTATCTGAGTCAAATGCTACCCAAATACATCCGAAATCTCCAGCAGAAAACGGGTAATGGGCAACCGGAAGTTGCCAAGGAGAAAGTACTCCTTATATATGGAAATCTTCCTGGCAGGAGCCTGCTTGGCCGTCATGCCCGGAGCAGGCAACTCAGGTTCAAACTTAGGGCTAATATGATAAACCCTGACCAGGCTGTCGAAGTCCTCAGAAGTCATCCGACATCCCACGAAGTCCATAGTGTTATTCTTCTTTACCTTGTTAGGCTGAGAAGACTTAGCCATACAAAAATATGATAAGGAAAGGCATACAGATAAATAGATCAGAATTGAATATACGAAGAAAATAATGGAAGTGGAAGATGAATAGAGAAAATAGAAAGCGTAACCTCCTTCCAATAAAGGCTACTCCATGAGACGGTTATCCATAACCTCGTGCCAAAAAAGGCTCCTCCATAGGACGGTTATCCGTAACCTCCCGCCAAAAAAGGCTTCTCCATGGGATGGTTATCCACAATCTCCTGCCAAAAAAGGCTTCGCCATGGGACGGTTATCCATAACCTCCTACCAAAAAAAACTCCGTCATGGGACGTTTATGCATAACCTTCCTTCAAAAAAGGCTTCGCCATGGGACGGTTATCCATAACCTCCCGCAAAAAAGCCTCCTTCATGGGACGGTTATCTATAACCTCCCGCCAAAAAAAGCTTAGCCATGGGACGGCTTCCCATAACCTCCTGCCAGCGATAGCCAACGGCTGACAAAGGATTCACAAACTAAGGCATTTGCTCAACCCATAGCTTCCCTTGTTTTGAAAGGGCAACTATGGATGGGGGGACTTGTAGAGGTAGGGTATTAAACCTACCCCTAAACACGTAATACACACTCCCGTCGGTCGAAAGGTCAAGCGCCATGCGGATACCAAGGTGCCAAAACGATGAAAATATATACGGCCTTATGTAATAAACATTCCCTGACACCTCGGGAATGGTAGCGCCAAAGATCTCCACAAGCATGGGACAGAAAGGAAAGATATTCATCGTAAATGATGCCCAACCAATAAGGTATAAACAACACATGGATAATAGTACTACCTAGTACGACATGTCAACATCAAATGGCCATGATGCCCACCAACTCCATAGAACACACGTGCAAGGAATATAATTGGTGGGGAGCCTGATAAGGCAGTTGGCAACACACACTCTCTCTCTCTCTCCTCCAACGGCTATAAAAATCAATGTATATCCAAACGGTAAAGGATCCAGAATCCAATACACTCAACTCTCTCTATATACTTATCACAAGTCATATACTGTATCTCACGCCGGAGGGTGGTTACGAGAGAACCCCCCCCCCCCATTCCTCGTAACGAACTCACGGTGTTCTGTTTTGTAGGTAGCACTCGTCTATGCCAAGAAGGAATCAAACCCGTCATGGGAAATACATGATCATTACCCTTGGACTAAGTCATTAGACCTAAGGGGTGTTGGGTTTTAGCAAGATTATCAAAGTCCAAAATAACCATTTATTAAGGAAAAACGCAACGGAAATAAAGTTTTAAATCTTGTTATTACCTTACACATAAACCCATTTACGTTAAACCCAATGCCCGGATCCATATACGAAATACATGCTATCAAAACACAACCATAGGGTGTTAACATACATACCTTCAAGTCTCGTATTTAAAAGGGACGAATGATCGAATGGGGAGCTTCCAATGGAGGAAACCTCAAGCTTGTATACCCGACAAGCTCCAACAAACGCCTTCGTTTCTAGGGTCCTAACACTTGATGCAAGAACAACCCTTTTGTTCTTTTTCTTCTTCTTATTCTCGGTTCCAATGGAGAGAGTGAGAGAAGAGATGTGTGTGTGTGAGAGAGAGTGTAGAGATTATTTTTCCAAGAATTATCATCCTCCAATAAACTCTCTTGCATGTATTGGAAGAAACAAAAGGAAGAGAGAAGATGGAAAAGGTTTTTCCCTCCCAAAATTCAAATCCCCTTTTATTACTTACAATTTATTTACTTATAATGTTTATGTTATAAACATAACATAAGTAACATGAAATATGTCATTTAACCATTTAAATAACATTTCTCAAAATATAAATTATCCATATAATTTATTTAACACACAAATGCAAATATTTAGAAAACCCAATTTCCAAATATTATAAGTGTTGATAATCATTACTTAGATCATATCTAATAATAATTATGGTGGCGTTTGTCTAGCTTGTTATTGGGTATGACCCGACTTGGATCAATACGTACTAGCCACATCAACTCTAATATGTGTCTTGGGCAGATCGATTCCAAAAATTTCCCAGTAGCACAAGATACATAGAAGATTGATGCAAATAGCAAATGCCGCCTAACAACGGTTTACTATCCCTAATACGCATGACGAAGTGCCATTCAATAACATAATCCCCTTCAAGTCCCATACTTGAAAATGATTTAGGTGAAACTATCATTTATCATTTTGCCACAAATGTCATGTTAAATCCAGAGACACATAATGATCATTCTCTGTTGATTTAACTTATCAGGCCTTAGACATTTAACTCTCAACGAATAAGAGCGACAAATCCCTTCTTGACTACATACGTCTCTCACTATCACCTTGTACTATACTTGAGCTCAGCCTTATGTACTGGCATGTTTCAGAGCAGCGAAGAAATAAGTCAAAGTATAATAGTTGATGAATATCAAGACCCAATATGTATCTCGGGTCAGAGGATACTATGATGTTCGCCTTTACTCAAATTTACTTATGATCACAAATCACAAGGATTCCATGCAGTAAAATTGAGGGCGGGTCAGTCCAATATTTATCCCATAAATATCTATGAACCTTGGCAGCAAACCCCTTGCTATATTCATACCTCATGAATATCTACCAATCCAAGTTCATAATTGTCTTACTTTCACATTTGTTCCCACAACTATGATCGACTACGGACGTTTAGAATAATTCAATTATTCACAGATTTAAACATGCTAAAATGGAACATAACTCAAATGTTATAATCATAAACCATAATCATATGAATTAGTCAAAATAACAATTGTTCCGATATCCAAATACAAAATAGATCAAATCCAATCACTAGAATATCGAAGTCCTGAGGCGCAAGTATGACCCTCATGCGTCGGCCTTTCAAGGAGCTTCGTAATGGATCCGCAATGTTTTGATCAATGTGAACTTTGCGAATACATATCTTTCCTTTTTCAACTTCATCCCTTATGTAGTTGAATCTCCGCTCAAAGTGCCTAGTCTTTTGATGTGCACGGGATTCCTTGATTTGAGCAATCGCACCCTCGTTATCACAAAAGATTTCTAGAGGGTCCTGAATGGTACGGACTACCCCCAGATCGGCAATGAACTTTCTAATCCATGTAGCTTCTTGAGCTGCCAAGGAGGCGGCGATGTATTCCGATTCAGTGGTGAACAAGGCTACCACGTCTTGTTTTGCGCTCTTCCAAGAGACAGCACCACCATTTAGAACGAAGACATATCCCGATTGTGATCGAGAATCATCTCGATCAGTTTGAAACTAGCATCCGTGTAACCCTTTACAACAAGCTCCTCCAGAGCCATATATAAGAAACATATCCTTAATCCTCCTAAGGAATTTCAGTATGCTCTAACTGCCATCCAATGAATAGAGTTTAGGCTAGCGGGTAACGAGTTTTCTTTATAAAATAGCCTCCTAATTACTTGGTGATTACATGAGATAGTGACTCGTTAGTAATCCAAATGAAAAACAAAAATACGAATCCTCCAAATTTGAAATATGTTGGTGCTACTACATGTAATAGATTTGAGAAAAGAAAAGAATATGTTGATCTCAAAATAAGGTCTTGACAACACAACTCACTTTCATAGTTTGAGAATCAAAACTATTCGAATCCACACGATCCTATTCTAATCCAATCTCAACTCTACAATGTTTTCTTGTCCTCTTGTTCAGTCTCATCATCAATTCAATGGCTACCACCGCCTCCATTGTTTCTTGTAGCTGTCTCACCATCACCAAGAACCATCATCGTCAACACCCAAACAAATAATTATCATCAAAACAACATCAACCCAATGCAAACCCATCACTCAAACTGTCCCCAAGTCAACATCTTTCTACTGTTTACCAATCTCAACTCAAGTTTTTGCAGCCAGGAACTCAGTCCAATCGAATAGTTGTTCTGAAATCTTCTCCATCGGATACTACTAGCGTTACATCAAATATACTGCAAAGTATATGTTTGTGAAAATGCCTCTGTGAATATTAATTTTGTCTGCGGGTGTTCTTTTGTTTTAGATAGTAGTAGCATTTTGGGCTTTAAACGTATCAAACCGAACCAAACAAGGGCTTGGTCCACTAAGCTTTTGTTGGACAAACGAGTGGTTCACAAACAACTAACCGAATGGAATTTCTTGATCATGTTCGTTCTCAGCCGCGTTTGTAATTTAATTGACATGGCTAACCAAGAATGGCTAGTGTCAATGGTTCGGTCCGGCTATCAAGTTTGTTTTGGTGTTTTTTTTTGTTTTTGACTTTCATGTTTATAAGTTACTTTTACATATAAACTAATCACATGATACACATATATAAAATTGTTATATAGTTAATAAATTTACTTAAATCTATATATTGTAAATTGAAAGTTGGTAAACGTAAATCTTATAACACTTCTAAGATATTATTAAGTTTCTATTGTATGATCTCACTTTAATTTTTAAGAACTATAGAACCAGCTTTCAATTAAGTTACATAATATTTTGAAACATGTGGTTATATATCTATAAATGTGCACATTTACATCAGATAAGACAGTGACTTGATTGTCGGATAATGGAATTAGCATTCTTCGATCTGTTAAGGCAAATAAGGGAAAAGAACACAAGTAACGTGGAAACACCATTCAGCCTGACTTATGGAATGGAATAAATAATCCCGGCAGAAATTGGCTTACCATCACCAAGGATCTTATTACCAACCGACAACAAAAGCCAAAGGCGCCTTGATCTAAATATATGCTTCTGGAAGAAAGAAGGGAGTTGGCCGCAATACGTGAACAAAATTACAAGCACCAACTTCAGAAATATTATGATGCAAAAGTAAAGATCCTGCGAGTTCAATGCAAGAGATTATGTCCTTCGCAACAACGAGGCATCAAGAGCGCAAGAGCAGGGAAAATTTGCACCAACTTGGGAAGAACATTATCAGATAGCGAAAGTCCTAGGCTAGGACGCGTATGCGCTAATGCAACTCGATGGCTCACCGGTTCCTAGAACTTGGAACGCGACGCAACTGCGAAGGTGTTATATGTAAATCGATTTCATCTTGTAAAAACGGGCCAAGGGCCATTGACAATGAATGAAAACGATACCCTACATTTACCAATTTTAGCACAATAAATGAAGAAAACAAATATATAATAGGACACGTTTCAAGAAGTCCATTTAATTAAAAAGAAATATTTACAAAAAGTGGATACGAACATCCACCTAACAAAATACAGTCCAAGTACTCCTAGACTACTATATATAAATTTAATCCATGCGGGGAGAAACTTCGTAATCAACGATGTCGTCTAAATTCTCCTCCACATGATCCCGTGCCGGCGCAACTCATCGCCAGCTGAAGACCCGCTCGATCCGGTTCCAGCAACCCCCTCAGCAACTTCACACCATTCTCTTCCTTAGCGTATTGGGCGATAACAGACAAGATAGGAAACGAAAACGCATTGTATTCAGCCTCCGCAGCTTGATACTCCGCTTCCACATCATCGCCATGGATCACATAAGCTTCAGAATGAAGATGGTCCCGCAAATGCGTCACCGCCTCCTGGAAACCAAATTTATGCCTCAGTTGATGTGCGATAGTGACAAGATGCCCAAAGCTTTTGGTCATCTCATCGTCAGTAATGATGTGTTGGGCAACCTGAAAGAAAAACCTTCAATACAAAATAACGAATATAATAAATAAAAGAGAAGGAAAAGAAATACCTTGCGGATTGCCTGCTTTAGCAGCCAGTTGCGATCGTTGGCAGCAGCAGCACACTGAGCAGTCAGAGACTCGATGGTCTACTCACAAGTGGCAATTGCATCAGCCAACTTACCCGCATATGCCTTCCTCAGCGTTGCTTCAGCCTCTATTTCATCAATCCGCTTTCGTAGACTAACGTTCTCCTACTCGTGCTTGGTAGTGGCTTCTTTTGCAGCATGAGTCCGGCTACGTGCGTCAACAAGATCTTCGTTAGACTTCCTGCACGCAACCTGGAACTCCTTATAGCGCATAGCGCGCTGACGGACAAACTCCGCCAAGTATGCCTCAACCTTAGAAAATTTCCCTTTGACAACAGCCAGAGCCTGGCGGTGCTCTACTGCTTCTCGTCCCACCTTCCAGGCGTCTTCCTCGGTGTTCTTAACAACAAGTTCCATCTTCCTCATAGAGGCAGTAGCATCAATCTTCTCAGCATGAAGATCTCGGTTATCACGAATTAGCTCCGCCACACTACAGAGACCTCGGACATGATCAAAAATGGCATCAGACGCCAAACTGTCACGAGGTTGGAACTTTTGAGCAATGCGCTCACCGGGTGGGAACACATGCTCCAAAAAATCTAGATATGTGGCAACATCTTCAAAATAGGCGCCACAGGTGATCTTCCATTTAGGCTGATAAGCCTGATTCGCTTCAATGGAATCGCGGGGATTCATATCTACATTCCTCGGCACACCGCCAACAGCGCCACTGCCATCACCCCCGAAATCACAAAATTTACCGCTAACAACCGCCCCAACATCAAAAGAGGGCGGCTGGACAACCTCATCACCATCAAGAACAAAGGTCTTGCCTAGCGAAAACTCCTTAGATTTCAGAAAGACAACAAACGTTTAGGGACCAGACGTCCCGCCTGCTGACTGACCAACAGAAACCTCAAGCAACTTATCCATGGTTGCCTTCACTGGTTCAAAAACTGACGCAAGAGTTTGGACCTCAGATGAAACAACCAATTCCGCCGTCAAAGGCAAAGACATCACGATGGTTTCGGCCTCAGACGGGCCAACCACACCCGTCATCATCGGCGAAGCCACCGATTGGAGCGCAGGCATTGCCTCAAACAAGTTGCCCACACTTGTCATCATAGGCAGACTAATCATAGAACTTGCCACCGAATAAACGGATACAGAGGACACTCCAGCAGATTGCACTTCCATTGTGGAAGGCATCTTCAACGACTCTGAAATGGAGATAAGCATTCAGTTAATGGATATTAATCAAGTAAAGAGAACTTATAATCTTAGCATACCTGGAGATTTGACCAGACCACTTAGTTTCACGAACCCGCTGAGATGGGGCTTCTTGAAGAAAAAAGTTTCTTCCTCTTCCTTGTCATCGTCCACCACCGTGAACCCCACGTGGTATGGGACAGTGAACGTTCTGGTACTCACGGCGGGACCAAGTGACCAACCATGGGATAGGTTGGTATCCACAACGGTTCCAGGATGGGAGATTGAAGGCGTCACAAGACCTTCAACAGGCTGTATTAGGACGGCAGCGAGTGGACTAATGTCCACAATAGTTCCAAACTGAAAGACTGAAGGCAAAGAGATGCCCCCAGAAGTCTGGCTGCTGGTGGTTGGGAGTGAAGGAGCGACAGCAACAGAACATGACGAACCAATTAATGTCGTCGACGAAGATACGGGCTGCCCAAAAGGCACGTCGGGCACGAGGACAACATCGTCATCATCATGCCCGAGAGCTCTTTTGGTATAACCTCTCAGAGGCGCAACAGCCTTACAACCACTACCTTGTGCGCTCTTCCCTTCGCATTTAGGAAGGCACACAACATGAGACCGTTTACCTGCAAAGTATAAGGAAACAAAATTTATATATATATATATATATATAGCAAGGTTAAATTAAAAAAACACTTTTTTCTAAAAAGTGTAAGAAGAGATCTAGACCGTTAGATGCAATATAGCACATAGGGACATGATGATCCAAAGATTTTATGTTAATTTAGGAAAAGATACATATCCCTAATTTGTGTGGATCGAATTTTTGAATTCATTAATATCACCATCGTTTAATTTAATTGCAGCTTTAACCAAGTTTCACGATGGACATTGAAATCAAAAGGGATTAATCATTAAAGATGCATAATCGGTTGAGGGAAATAGTGAAAATAACCTTATTGGATTTCTTTCTTCTTAGCATCAAAATATCTTATACCAGGTTCTTAAATTAGTGTATTTACAAATTAATATTATTTGTTTGAATTTATTTTCAAACATGACGGCTCGATCTCACATATATGATGCAAATTATTTTTTTTTATTGTTTTAATCTAAGTGCAAACAATTCTTTGAATATTTTTTACATTAACAATTGCTTATAAATTGAAATCTAATGCAAACTAGATAATTATCTTTTTTTTACATATATTGTTTGTTAATCGTGAATTTTAGAAAAAAAATGGTGTGGCTTGACTTATGTCTTCAAACAAATCCGGTGCGGATTGGATTACCGTTGGACATGAGGTTTTTTTTAATGTGTTGTTTCAGTTTATAATTTTTATATAGTGTTTTTGTTAATTAGACAATGTATAGTTTAGTTCATTAAATATGTTGTAATATTTATGGAATATTCAGTAATGTATTGGTGTTTTATTTTATTGAATCATGTTATTAGTGTGTTTTTGTACACGAATGTCGGTTCCTTGTAACTATTTTGAATGAAGAACGCATTGTTCAAGATAGTGTGTTTTGCTCATGAATGTCGGTTATGAATGTCAGCTTATTTAAAAGCCTTGTAATTGATAAAAACACATTGTAATATATATTTTGTTCATTAATTTTGCTAACGATGTTCAAGCTAGTGTGTTTTTGTTCTTGGTGTTGTGTTTTAAATTTGGATTAAAATATGGTGGTTTTTTAAAATTCTGATTATTTTGATTTAAAACACACTGTTATATATCTTGTGATGTTTTTTATGTTGTATTTTAAATTTGGATTAGAAATGATAATTATAGATTGATAATGTTTTCATATATAATATAACACACTGGACGATTTTCTTTGTAGTTTGAAGTTATACTTTTCTTTGATTATGTTTCTGGTAATATGTTTTAATTAATCTTCTTTGTAGTTTGATGTTATACTTATTGTGTTTTAATTATTGGTGTTAGATTAAGAGCAATATGTTGGTGTGTTTTTAACGTGTGTGTCTTACCGGTGATGCAAGCCGGTAAGAAGACGACGACGGTGAGAACATATCTGTAATTGTTTTTGAATCAAAAACATGGTAATTTTTTTTGTGAATGGTGGTTATCATGTACAGGTTTGTGAACATTAGTGTGTTTTGATTATTTTTTAACTAATAAAAAGAAATTATATTGGTAACCATTTTTGAAAGATCAAGGTTTTTTGCATAAAAATAGGAGATTTCAAATCTACTATGACTAAATTACCCTTTAACACACCAATTTAACCCTTTAAAATAAAATACTCCTCAATTTGTTCCATCTTTCAATCTTGACCATTGACCACCAAGATCTAACCATCCAGATTACTTCCTACACTTTTTAGACACACTTAGTTTTTTAGGATAACCCTCCCTATATAAATAAATATATATATATATATATATATATATATATATATATATATATATATATATATGCAACTAGCATACCCTCTTTTGGGTTAACGAAACTGGGAGGTGGCAGCAGCCTTGGTGGCAGTGACTGCCCCATAGGAAGAGGGAGCACAAAGTTCGAAGCAGTCCTTGTAAGGATAGGTTCCTCCCGCAGACCCAGTTTCTGCCGGAACAGGATCTTTGTACCCTCAGGAGAGGGCTGCAACAGCAACAGTGGGTCCTCTACCTCTGTAGCAAACAAATAGTTAAAAGATGTAAAACATGAAGTAACTCATGGAAAATCAGCAGTTAGTTAACTTGACCACAGTTCTGGATATATGAGACCATTATCGCGTCACTCCAAATGCGACTCATCCCAAACAGCACCAGCGCATGCTCCTGATATGGACGAAGTGGGGAAAGGCTGGCTTGTAAAGTGTTAAACCAGTCCGTCCTGGAATAGGGGACTGGTTTGGGCTTCGGAAGATCCTTGACATCACCAAAGTGCATCACATAGGGAACCACGCGCGTGACGTAGAAAAAAGACTCTTTCACTCATGTAAACTCTTCGGCGCGTCAAAGGCGATGGCTTTGGCGCCAGAACGGGTAAAAAAATTACACCAGCCCTGGGAGTAACGCTAATGGTAGAAAGCCATCAACTTGTCAGCCAACGGTGTAATACCCAGGCAATGACAAGTACTCGAAATAGCGAAGACGAGCCATTCCGAGGGGCTGTATCTAAGTCAAATGCAACCCAAATACATCTAAAACCTCCAGCAGAAAACGAGTAACTGGCAATCGGAAGTTGCCAAGGATAAAGTACTCCTTATAAATTTAAATCTTTCCGGCAAGAGCCTGCTTGGCCGTCTTGCCCGGAGCAGGCAACTCAGGTTCAAACTCAGGGCCGATATGATAAACCATGACCAGGCTGTCGAAGTCCTCAGAAGACATCCAACATCCCACGAACTCCATAGTGTTATTTTTCTTTACCTTGTTAGGTTGAGAAGACTCAGCCATACAAAAATATGATAAGGAAAGGCATACGGATAAATAGATCGGAAGTGAATATACGAAGAAAAATATTGGAAGAGGAAGATGAATAGAGAAAATGGAAGGCATAACACCTCCTTTTATAGCCATCACAACTAATGCCATGGAGTAAAATCGCTACATAAGATACACGCGGCCCAATCAGCGTGTGACATGCTAAGGACATGGCAGTAAAATGTGTTACAGCGGGCGCGTCACTGGGATTCTCACCCACGCGCCAGACACAGACGAAAAAACTGCCCTGCATGACGTAACCGTCCTCAAATCTGTCATATCAACCGATGCTCAACTCTAACATTCATTTAAATTATCTTTACCCACCAATAACACATGTCATTTTAAAAAAATTATCACAAGGATGATAATCCTAAGTATTCATAACTCCGCCATGGAACGGTTATCCGTAACCTCCCGCCAATAAAGGCTCCGCCATGAGACGATTATCCATAACCTCCCGCCATAAAAGGTTTCGCCATGGGACGGTTATCCATAACCTCCCACCAAAAAAGGCTCCGCCATGGGACGGTTATCCATAACCCCCCGCCAAAAAACGCTCTGTCATGGGACGATTATGCATAACCTCCCACCAAAAATGGTTCCGCCATGGGACAATTATCCATAACCTCTCGCCAAAAAGCCTCCTCCATGGGACGGTTATCTATAACCTCCCCCCAAAAAAGGCTTCGCCATGGACGGCTACCCATAACCTCCCGCCAGCGATAGCCAACAGCTGACAAAGGATTCACAAACTAAGGCATTTGCTCAGTCCCTGTAGGACATAACCGTCGTCAAATTTGTCATATCAACCGATGCTCAACTCTGACATTCATTTAATTCATCTTTCTCCGCCAATAACACATGTCACTTTAAAAAAATTATCACAAGGATGATAACTCCTAAGCATTCATAATGACATGTATAAAAGGCTACGCCATGGAACCGTTATCCATAACCTCCCGCCAATAAAGGCTCCGCCATAAGACGGTTATCCATAACCTCCCGCCAAAAAACGCTCCTCCATGGGACGGTTATCCATAACCTCCCGCCAAAAAAGGCTTCGCCATGGGACGGTTATACATAACCTCCCACCAAAAAAGGCTCCGCCATTGGATGGTTATCCATAACCTCCTACCAAAAAAAAGCTCCGTCATGGGACAGTTTTGCATAACCTCTCGCCAAAAAAGGCTCTGCCATGGGACGGTTATCCATAACCTCCCGCCAAAAAGCCTCCTCCATGGGACGGTTAACTATAACCTCCCACCAAAAAAAGCTTCGCCATGGGACGGCTACCTATAACCTCCCACCAGCGATAGCCGCTGATATAGGCTTAATTATATCTTTTTATTCTAACTATTTCCTACACTTTTGAGTAACTTTTGGAGTGTTTTTATTGAATAATTGGCATAATTGGTTCTATTTGAATTTTATTGGTTTCAAGAAACAACGAGTTAAAATTTGATAGTTTCACTAAAATTGAGACAATGATTAAATATTCAAACATATTTACATGTCGTTATTATTATTATTATTATTATTATTAATGGATATTGTTATTGTCAAATATTTTTAAACAGACATTGATTTCAAAACAATATTATATTTACGGTTCAAATTTATTTTGTGATACTAAAGTAAAGTTGATTCACATTGAATTTGGGATATAAACTACATATCATTATATGTGAATTCTTAGCTTTGGACTTCTACAATAAAAACAAATATAGAAATTGGACTAACGGTGGACTTTCATTTAATTAGTTGGAGCTGCATAATTTAGCTGGCCCATGATGATCAAAGATTCAAAGATATAAATAAAAATTGCATGGGAGTAAATTGGCGGAGCAAGGTCACTACGCAAGGCAGGGGCCTTTGGTGGCTGCGAATAAGTTTACAAGAAGGAAAAGTTGAAAGCAAGCACACGCGTCAAAGGTCTCACGGTAATTCAAAAAGAAAAGAAACAAGCAGGCAGGCACGTCAATTAATTTAAGCTACTAGGCTAGTAGCTCAATCATATTTATTTATTTTTACGATGAACTGCAATATGTTTTTTATCTTTGTTTCATTCGTAATTATGATTGGCTAAACTATTAGACTGTCTGGGTTTGGTTGAATACTTGTTAGACTCATTTTATTTTCAGTTTTGAATTATTAATAATTGGTTGATGCTTTGGTAAAGTTTTTATTTCATTTGGTTGTGATGCATATGTGTATTTGGTATTAATTTATTATCAATTTATTGTTCCATATGCATCTTTGTTAATGTCTTTCGTGTATGGATGCGTATTAGGTTGTTTATTGTGTGTTTACAACAAATTTATGGTATGTAGTTAACGTATTCCATAGGAACGATAATTCAAAGTTTAGAGATACCTTATATTCTGCCACTTGAGAGACCGGGAGGTAATTAAGTGTCGTCTGTTTCTGTCTTTTGCGGGTTTGATAGTGATTGCACGGAAGTGATTTACCCTAGATTCCTTTAGATTTTTGCAGATCCGAGTTATAACCGAATTCAATAGAATACCCCTTTACGTCTTAGGGTATATTGTGATTAGAGAGACCGGGAGGTGATTTAATCTTTGGGTACCTTAGCATAGTTAGGTAAGATGAGACCGGGAGGTGATCCGAACCATTCAACCGTTGAGCTTTACATGATATTTAGGGGTTCTTAGGTATTGTTGGTGAGACCGGGAGGTGATCTAGCGTACTTTAGTTATTCCTTAAGTTTCATAATTTTAGAAGCAGGTTACCAATCACTAATCCATTACCGATAGTTTACGAGTTGACTAGTAGGATTCCTTTCCTAGGTAGTTATTTCTCCTATTTGAGTTCTAAACCGTTTGTTCGTGTCAGTTTTAGTTTAAGTATTATTTAGTTTATAGTTAACAATTAAAAAAGATATAAATCAATTAAATCAATTTATTTAAGTTATTAGTCAGAGTCTAGTTTAGTTGACGCTAGTTTCCTTTGGGTTCTATATCCGGACTTCAATAGGCTTTACTACAGTCGATAGGTACACTTGCCTGTCTAGTAGTCTAGCATTAGGATAGTCTAGATTTATAAATTTAAAACTAGAGTTTCTAGATTAGGTTAGGTTTTATTAGCCCGCGTTTTGCACATCAAGTTTTAGGCGCCGTTGCCGGGGATACTTAGTCGATAGCGAAACTAGCTTTGACTGAACTTAATTGATTAATTGGTCTTTTGTGTCTTAAGTTGTGGTGTGTTTTGTGAGTCCGTCTAATAGATTTAGCATGTCTAGTGATTTTTAGGATCAGTTAGTTTTTATTTTATTTTATCTAGTCTAGTTAATATGTTTAATAGATCGAGTCAGTTTAGGAGTATTTTATATCGAAGATGTTGAAAAGAGCCGAACAAGAGGAACGTGAAAGACTCCAAAAGATTAAGGTATTGGAAGCCAGGCTTGATAAGTTGATCGAAAGAGAAACACTCTGTAAGATAGAGGAACTCGAAGCTAGGTTAGACAAGATAAGTACTAGATATCAAATGGAGAGTTTTTCTTAGGAGCACGAAGCCGCCTATGAAATGGATGATGACTTCTGGAATGATGATGATGGCATGATAGAAGAGATGGAGTTGGAGCTACCTTATTACACATCGTTAATTGAATATGTTGTTGAGGAGCCACTTGACCAGATGGAAGATGATGAAGAGGAGGAGTATGCACCATCTTGGGAGGATGAGTTTGGTGATGAGTTAGTGGGTTTACTAGTTTTTGAAGAGCATAAAGATTTTACCATGTTGGCGATCTTATCTATATAGAAACACTAATCATGGAGAAGCCAACAATGGAGATCAAAACGTCACCAGAAGAAGAAAAAGAAGATGAAGTGGCAACGGAGGAGGATCATAATATGGTGGTAGTTGAGTCGCCACATCGTAGGAATGTTAGCAGGTCTGTGGAGGAACTAGATAGTGGATCGCCACCGAAATCGGCAAAGCCACAGAAGAGGGCGCGAAAATGCTTGGATCAGCACGTTTTGAGGGTTCAAAAATGGTTCATTAAGAATTATAGGACAACACTAAAATGCAAATATAACCATTTTCCTCATTATATGCCACATATTAGGTTTGTGATGGTAAGTTTAAGTAGGTGGTATGACATGTCCGAATGTTTTAAATTACTTTCGAGTTTCACTATGTGTTATTTGATTAAAAATGTTGGACGGGTGGAACTAAACGGGTTAGAGTGGGGTTGGATAAAAGAATACCCTCCTGATTGAGATTTCGGAAGCGAGTCTGGTTGAAGACTCTTCTGTAAACTTAGCGCTTCCTGGGAGGCAACCCGGTAGTATGTTTTTGCTTTTATTATTTTTTTTATTTTGGGGTTTCTTGCTTTCGTTTGCTGGCCGCGTGTTTTCTGTTTTTCTTTCAGGTTGCTCTAGGATTGCGTGTGGAAGGTTGATGATACATAGTTTGATTCAAGTGTGGGGAGGCTATTTGCTTATTGATTGCCGCTTTCATTCGTAAGTGACAGCTTGGTAGAGAGCACTGGAGTATGAGGCTTTCGTTCGAATTGGAGGGCACAGGAACACGACTCGGGAGGAAATATCGTCATATTTACAAAGGGAGTTTGTTCCACTTTACTTATATTTGAATGTGCTTTAATTTTGGTCCTTTTCCTGTAAGGACAATGTGACATTTAAGTGTGAGGACGGGAAACTGATGTTTTTATATCAAAAAAAAATTCAAAAATTTTAAAACAAATTATAATAAAAAAGTTTAAAAAATATAATAATAAAAAAATTGAAAAATGTCCCGAATATTTACTGAAAATTTTGTAAATAATGGAAAATGATAGAAGAATTTGAGATTGGTTTTTAAAAACTACTATTATATATGAGAATAAATAAAAGATAACGCACTAAGCTTGAGATGTGTCGGTAGGCCCAACTAGCTTTGATAGTCCTCTTTAGCAAATTTTATATATCTAATAATTTGAAAAACGGTTAAACCGAATTTCGATGCTTAGGGAGGATTACCATAATCTAAAAACTTTGAGATGGTATGACTTAGATGCACTCAAACCAGCACACCACCGCCATGTCCACATTTTATACGAGTTTAGAAAAATAGTTATATATTAGGATAAAGATGCCTAAGAGCACCTAAAAAAAGTATGTTTTGAAAGTGTATTCCAAGAATTGGTCCGAAAAGCAAAAGAAAGAGAAAGTTATGTACTGTAAAATGCCAAAGAAACATTCTCAAAAATAGAAAAAGAGGCCAAAGTTGCACATACTAGACGGGGCTGAGAGTTTACGCGTTGCTAAGGGGAGAGTGACTCTGAGGTTATCTCTATTGGGGCTTAAGGTTCTTAGTCAATAAATATCAACTTAGGGGTTTATAGGCCAAAGTCCAATAATATTTAGGAATAGCTCGTACGGCCTCCACACGACCATTCATCTATCAAATTTCACCGAGTGCATCTACTTAGTACCATTAACGAGTCCTTGGCTTATGGTGATCTGTCAAACCAGTCTGCTTTGACTCTAGTTTTCTAGCTCTCTTTGTCTGAGATGTGGTAGGTGTAGCCGTGGTTTTTGAACTTTAAGCGCTTAATGCAATTGGGGGCTTGATTGGCCGGTGGCTGGGTTTAAGTGGACAACAATATCGGCAAACGCGGTTTTTGCGTTTATTTGTGCTTAAAAGATAACCTATATGTTTTAAAGATCAAGTTCGAATTATGATTCCATTGCAAAATAGCTTTTTCAGGGACGAAAAAGGTTTAAATGTGGGGATATTTGATATAGGCTTAATTATATCTTTTTATTATAACTATTTCCTACACTTTTGAGTAACTTTTGAAGTGTTTTTATTGAATAATTGGCCTAAACTTTTTGAGTGTTTTTATTGAATAATTGACCTAATTGGTTCTATTTAAATTTTATTGGTTTCAAGAAACAACGAGTTAAAATTGGATAGTTTCACTAAAGTTGAGACAATGATTAAATATTCAAACATATTTACATGTCGTTATTATTATTATTATTATTATTATTAATGGATATTATTATTGTCAGATCTTTTTACACATACATTGATTTTAAGAAAATATTATATCTATGGGTCAAATTTATTTTGCAATACTAAAGTAAAGTTGATGCACATTGAATTTGGGATACAAGCTACGTATCATATATGTGAATTCTTAGCTTTGAACATCTACAATAAAAATAAATATAGAAATTGGACTAACGGTGGACTTTCATTTAATTAGTTAGAGTTGCATAATTTAGATGGCCCATGATGATCAAAGATTCAAATATATAAATAAAAATTGCATGGGAGTAAATTGGGGGAGCTATGTCACGACACAAGGCAGGGGCCACCCTGTGGTGGCTGCGAATAAGAAAACAAGAAGGAAAAGTTGAAAGCAAGCACACACGTCAAAGGTCTTACGGTAATTTAAAAAGAAAAGAAACAAACAGGCAGGCACGTCAATTAATTTAAGCTACCAGGCTAGTAGCTCAATCATATTTATTTATTTTTACGATGAACTACAATATATATTTTATCTTTGTTTCATTCGTAATTATGATTGGCTAAACTATTATAATGCCTGGGTTTGGATGAATACTTGTTAGACTCGTTTTATTTTCAGTTTTGAATTGTTAAAAATTGGTTGATGCTTTGGTAAAAAAAAGTATGTTTTGAAAGTGTATTCCAAGAATTGGTCCGAAAGGCAAAAGAAAGAGAAAGTTATGTATTGTAAAATGCCAAAGAAGCATTCTCAAAAATAGAAAAAGAGGCCAAAGTTGCACATACTAGACGAGCTGAGAGTTTACGCGTTGCTAAAGGGATAGTGACTCTGAGGTTATCGCTATTGGGGCTCAAGGTTCTTAGTCAATAAATATCAAATTAGGGATTTATAGGACAAAGTCCAATAATATTTAGGAATAGCTCGTACGGCCTCCACATGACCATTCATCCATCAAATTTCACCGAGTGCATCTACTTAGTACCATCAACGAGTCCTTGGCTTATGGTGATTTGACAAACCAGTCTGTTTTAACTCTAGTTTTTCTAGCTCTCTTTGTCTGAGATGTGGTAGGTGTACCCGTGGTTTTTGAACTTAAAGTGCTTAATGCAATTGGGGGCTTGATTGGCCAGTGGATGGGTTTAAGTGGACAACAATATCGGCAATCGCGGTTTTTGCGTTTATTTATGCTTAAAAGATAACCTATATGTTTTAAAGATCAGTTTCGAATGATGATTCCATTGCAAAAGATGCTTTAGTAAAGTTTTTATTTTATTTGGTTGTGATCCATATGCGTCTTTGTGAATGTCTTTCTTGTATGGATGCGTATTAGGTTGTTTACTGTATCTTTACAACTAGTTTATGGTATGTAGTTAACGTATTCCACAGGAACGATAATTGAGAGTTTAAAGATACCTTATTTTTTCCACTTGAGAGACCGGGAGGTAATTAAGTGTCGTCTGTTTTGGTGTTTTAAGAGTTTGTTAGTGATTGCACGGGAGTGAGTTACCCTAGATTCCTTTAGATTTTTGCAGATCCGAGTTATAACCGAATTCAATAGAATACCCCTTTACGCCTTAGGGTATATTGTGATTAGAGAGACCAGGAGGTGATTTAATCTTTGGGTACCTTCGCATAGTTAGGTAAGGTGAGACCGGGAGGTGATCCGAACCATTCAACCGTTGAGCTTTACATGATATTTAGGGTTCTTAGGTATTGTTGGTGAGACCGGGAGGTGATCTAGCGTACTTTAGTTATTCATTAAGTTTCATATTTTTAGAAGCTGGTTACCAATCATTAATCCATTACCGAGAGTTTACGAGTTGACTAGTAGGATTCCTTGCCTAGGTAGTTATTTCTCCTATTTGAGTTCTAAACCGTTTGTTCGTGTCAATTTTAGTTTAAGTATTATTTAGTTTATAGTTAATAATTAAAAAAGATAAAAACCAATTAAATCAAATTATTTAAGTTATTAGTCAGAGTCTAGTTTAGGTGTCGCTAGTGTCCTTTGGGTTCGACACTCCCGTCGGTCGAAGGGTCAAGAGCCATGCAGATACCATGGTACCAAAACGATGAAAATATATACGGCCTTATATAATAAACATTCCCTGACACCTCGGGAATGGTATAACCAAATATCTCCGCAAGAATGGGACAGAAAGGAAGGATATTCATTCTAAATGACGCCCAGCCAATAAGGTATAAACAATACATGGACAATAGTACTGTAACGATTCCGACGAAACCCGGTATACCCTAACCGGTAGACAATAGTTACGTCATACTTAATGTCGGGTACATGAATTACCATAGTATTATACGAGAATACATGGTTCACTGTATTGATTGTACGTGAATATATAATTCATCGTATTGAGCATGCGATTAGTCGATCGATAGTTATTGAAACCCGAACGAATCGAGGGTTCAATTATAGACGATATCTATAATATTTAGTGATTTTACGAAGCATTAATGCTTCGGGATAAGTAAAGTACGGCACAGAAAAAGAAATTCGATTTAATGGTACGTCGGTACGTTAAACGAAACCTTTAATACCAAACCAAGCAAGAGACGATCGATCAAGCCGAAAAAGATGCGCAATTATTAATAACATGGTGTTTTAAGTTAATGGAAGTCATGGTTTAAGTTTTTTAAAAGTGGTTTTATATAAATTTCATTTTTAAGCCGAAAACGACCGTTTTAGCCTCGTTTTAAGCCGAATTGAACATTAATCGAAAAACGAACTGAACCAGATTATCCAAAACATTATCCGGATTACAGAAATCTAATTGTGTGGCTAGGATTGGAGAGGTGGGCCCCACCCCACCCCCCTAAGAGTTCCGATCGGATGGGGATACATCCCCTAGCCCTTCATTTTCTTTTTCTCATCAAACACTCCAACATTCTTCATCTCCTCTCAACTTCATGATCCAAAACCGAGATTTTGTAGCAAGAAAACAAGGTAAAGAATCGAGTTAATCACGTTTCCATCTTCGTTTCTTGAGTTTATTTGCAATAAAATGAGGTTTCAAAGATGAAAACCGATTCTTGCATGATCAAGTGATGTATACGGGTTATACAAGGGATCTTGGTCCAAGAAAGGAGTTAAACGAACCAAAAACGAATTTTTACGGTTTAAACTTTAGTTTTGAAACAATAACCGAAACTATAGTGTAGGAGGCTTGATCGTGAGTGTAACTTGCTTGGTATTGTGGTATGTTGGTTGTAGGTTCTGTATTTAGTGGTAGATAAGGCGGAAAGACGAGTTTGTACCTTGTAGTGGCGGAAAACGAAAGGTATATTCGGTTTATGTTCGGTTTTGGAGTTTTTGGACAGATTGTTGAGGGTTTAGAGTTAGGTCATGAAATTTTAAAGAGGTGTTAAATACATGAAAATATGAGTTCTGTGAATTTTTGGTAATTATTGGACAAAGGATGAATATTTGGTGAATTTAATGCTTGGTTTTGGCTAAAAATGGTGAAAAATAGTTAAATATCATGAAAAATTCTGGAAAATTGCAGATAAGCTTTATATTACATGTATAAGTCACACACAAAATTTTAGGTCAGTTGGAGAAGTCTAAGTAGGCTTTTCGGTTAAACGAGTTCTAGGGTTTTCTAGCTCGGTTTTAGTGAAAATGGCATGTAAAAAGAGATTTTGGTTCTGGAAAATTACAGGGGACTATGTGGATGGCAGGGGTCATCCAGGAAAAATTTGGGATTTTTCTAAGGTCGTTTGGTATTTACGACATATTTAGTGTTTAAATGGTGTTTAAAAATAGATAGATAAACTTTAAATATAAAAATTAATTCTGGAAGTATTTTTATAAAATTCCCCACTGTCAAAAAGTGATTTGTGCAAAATTTCAAGATCCGAGATTAAACGGATAATTATTTGTGCAAAAACAAACTTTTAAAGCTTAAAACGCGTAAACCGGTAAAGTTCGCTTAAACGAACTGACTGGTGTATAAAAACCCTAATAATGAACTATTTTCATATAACTGAGTTAAATGTAAATCATCCGAAAATAATTCGGCTGATTTTAGTAATTTTACCCGATTTAACAGTTTCCGGTGCGCTAAAGACGGAAACGGGTCCCGCGGCCAATCGGGGCGTCTAAACCGAGCTCTAAATTCGCAACCATAATTGAATTATCAGTCAACCACTATTTTCGAGTCGTGTGTGACCAAACTCATTTTTGAAACGTAAAAAAAACGGATAACCGTGCTAGGCACGCAAAACGGGAAAAACGACTAATAGTAATTTTGACTAGTGAACTCTAAACGATATCACAATCTGAGTCCGGAGAAGTGTTTCTGGGTTAACATTGCCCCCGGAACGGTTACAGTACTGGGTTAACAGTGTCCCCAGATGTACCGGTTAACACGGTTAAAGTTATATTAATAATGAGTGTATAGTAACGATCGTAGGGATCATATTACAGATTGGACGTGTTAACTGATAATGATTGTTGTTACCTGCTTGCATGTGCTAAGGTGAGTTTCACGAGCCCCTTTTTCTGAATTGTTTTCAAATATTTTCCCGGGGCGGAAGCATGTTACTATTGAAATGTTTAAGTACATACTGAACGCATGGATTTGCGTGTATTTATAAATATTTGATTGTACGGGAATCATACGGAATGGGTACAGTACTGGGTTAACAGTGTCCCCAGATGTCTCTAGAAGTGTTTCTGGGTTAACATTGCCCCCGGAATGGGTACAGTACTGGGTTAACAGTGTCCCCAGATGTCCAAAGAGGTGTTTCTGGGTTAACATTGCCCCCGGAAAGGGTACAGTACTGGGTTAACAGTGTCCCCAGATAATATTATATTATAATATTGATTTATCAAGGTTTACTCAAATTGTGAAACTCACCAACTATTCGTAGTTGACCCGTTTTCTCACATGCTTTTCAGGTACAATTAAGATGAAGTGTTTGCTTACGTGCTAAGTGCTTGATGTGTGTAAGATTTGCGTGCGGGATGTTAGGATACATTATAATAAATAGAATTATGTATCGTATTGTATGATGTGTGTATCGCCTAGACGGTAATGAAATACGAGATAATGTAATTTGAAGTATATTAATGTATTCAGTTTTCTTTATAAACAATGTGGTTGATATCAGAGGTGTCTGTTGCATCCCGTTTACGTTTCCGCTGCGGTTACGGGGTGTTACAGAACTTGGTATCAGAGCCATTGGTTATAAGGAATTAGGATGTCTTTAAAAGATACCTAAAATATAACCAGTAGCTCAAGTATTATAGGATCTGAATATCAACTAATAAGTTATAGTGACGAGGTCTGGATGAACTTGGATGGACAAGTGAGTTATTATGGTCCGGAACATAATAACATACTTGTCCGCACGAGGGAATTCAGGGGAAGTCACGGGGTACATTAATAGGTAAAAATGGCAACATATGTGTAAAGTATATAATATTATTTATACGTGCTAATGTGTATATATATATGTACATATCTTGTGGGTACATGTATTGAGAAATAGGACCCGGATAGGGAACCGGGGGATGAAATAATAAAAGTACCGAGGATGCTGAAATTTCTAGAGCATCGGTTGATGATAAGTCTGGCTTATCGGGCCATAGTTATGATAGTACCAAGTTAGATCTCCCGTTTGACATTAACCAGAAATATCTAGTAACCGTCATCCCCAACCAAAACTGATAAATCCCTTACCCTACCAATACCGGTACCGTATGTCTTAATAGCCCCCTATGTTCACCCGAACCGTCGACCCTCACGTACGGACGGATCTGTACCTGAACCCTTTCCTATTCCATTAAGGTAAAGAAATAAATAAATAAATAAAATAAAATAAAATAATAATAATAACAAATTTGATAATAAATGAGCAGATAAAAATAATATATATAGAAATATAGATGTGTATTTCTCACTCTCAAACATATGAGACATACCACCTCCAGATTGAGAATTACCGATTTTAGCGAACCTAGAACGCCTGAGGACATTGACTGAGCAAGTGATAGAGTTTCCCATAATAGTAATTGATAATATTTGAAGGCAACCCAGGTTGCGCAATTACCTTGAACCTTGCAACTCCCTATGTTAACCTTACATCCGTTAGATGCCCATACCCATGTATATTCGAATAGAATGATTACCCATACACAAAGAGGTGTTGGAATCATTATAGCCTAGTTGGTTGTTCGTTCGTAGGTGGTATACCGTGTATGCCGGATATACAAATAGACACGAATATTATAACTCCGTGGTACGTAATCGTTTGGTGCTCACGGTGAGCATGTATCGGTTATGCTGACATGCAGAAGGATAATGAAATCAAGCATATTAAACATTAATCTTTGTGAGAAAGATCTATATGTCAGTTGGTGACAAGGGTTATGAAACATATTTAAACGTTAACCGACGTCAGGTTAAGTCCTTATGATATTACATTTGTGGGACATATATACTAGATACTGGTATGTGTAATATGTATGATAATATTTGGTGTGTATGTATACCTGCTGTTATGATTGAACTGGTAACGAGTTATACGGGGAGATTAGTATTGATTACTGCGTACGGGATGAGTACGACAGAATGACATAAAAAGAGTAACTCCAATGATGGAGATTGATATGATTCAGTTGATTGCTCAAAGATAGCAGATGATGATACCGAATGTCGTATCACAGATCACTGCTAGTGTTGATGCAAATGTGATCGCAGAATTATAGATCGAGCAATCACATGAATATGAATATTTCAATTCTTAGTGGTATTACTAAGAGTGATAATGTCCCACCGAATACTATTATGACTACAAGTATTAGTTATAAACTAAACATGAATAGTAGTCGTAATGAATTAGATCCGGTATGAAGGATATGTTTGTTGGTTGTGTTAAGGAAATTATTAATAGTTTACTGATGGTAAAGGGAGGAATAGATTAGCGAGTGGATAGAAAAGATCGAAATGGTTAAGGATATTGGTAAGAGTCTAGAACATTGTGTAGTGAAATATGCTACAGATATGTTGGTAGATTATGTTGTATCGTGATGGAACACGATGATACAAAATTATAGTTAGAAAATTTTTACTCAGATGATATGGTTAGAATTTAAAATTCTTGTGCTAGAGCACTTTTATTCGAGTAATTAAGTTCAGAGATTGGAAACTGAGCCAAGGAAGATAGAAATGTTGTGTGATGATCACTTAGAACACGCTAATCGTTTGGAGGAATTGTCATGTCTGGTAACATGGCTAATTACTCCTGAAACTAAGCGAAGTGAGCGCTATATTGGGGACTAACTCCATCGATAAGGAGTATAGTCAATCCTGTAAAATATACAACCTTTGGAAGGGTTGTGTCACAAGCCAGCATTGATATATTTGACTCTATGGGAAGCGGACTGGAAGGACGTTAGATGAGACGTCGAGTGTTAAAGAAGAGAAATGATAAAGGTATAGTGCAAGATAGGCTCTCGAATAAGTAGGTATGTCCTACAACCCAGAATTATACTAAGACTAGTTCTGGTGTGAAAACATGAACCGCATGAAGGGTCCTTCCCTAAATGTGGAAAATATGGTTATCGGTAGGAAGAAGAATGTCGAGTGATAGTAGGCCACAGGTGTGGTAAAGATGGACGTAATGCCCCAATTGTAGAACCAATTGAAGCCATGTGAACCGGCAACCCCAACCCATTCGTGTATAACCACTCCGAACCCAACAACTTCAATAACAATCCAACCAAAGAAACCAAATTATACCAAACAGTTGTACTTGCTATGAATGTGGCAGTACAGAACGTTTCGAGAGAAATTGCCCAAAGTTGAACCAAGGTGTCGTTGGAAGACGAACCTCATGGCAAGCATCAACCTCTGATCAAGCAAGGAGCCGTGCTTTTGTGAGTAATTCGAATAAAGCACGTCATGATCCAAAGGTGGTGTTAAGTATGTTGTAGTTTTAAATCAATAGGCTTCAGTGATATTTTTACGGTCGTCGATAGAAGTTAGTTCCTGTTAACCTCCTATCATTTAGAAAGATACCGATTAGTGAAACTATAGAACCCTATACTGTAGAATCGCTAACGGTAAACCCCTAATGGTTAACTAAATTGTTCGAAATTGTCCTATTATTCTGAACGATTAACCTTTCCTTATTGACCTACGACCAGTAAAGTTAAGAAGTTTTGACGTAATAGTTAACATGGATTGGCTAACTCAACATGAAGCTGAAATCAAATATGAAAGGAAGATGATTAGAAGCTCTCCTTCAGACGATGAAGCGATTAGATACAGAGAAAAGTGTACGGTATTATGTTACCACTCTAATCTCATCTTGAGATGTTATAATATTTACGACAAGAAGACGTGGTGTATTTAACAAACGCGATTGCCAAAGTATTTAAAAGAAAACATATAGAAGATATCCCGATGGTACGCGAATTTCCACAAGTTTTCCCAGAAGAACTTCCTGGATTACCGCCAACCCGACAGGTCGAATTCAGAATCAATTTAATGTCTCAAGTTGGTCCTGTTGCTAAAGCACCCCACCGACTTGCACCGTCCGAGATGCAAGAATTATCCAATCAGTTAAAAGAATTGTTGGATAAAGGAATCATACGACCTAGTTGGTCGCCATGGGGTGCACCAGTGTTATTTGGGAAATGAAGGACGGAAGTGTTAGGATATGTATTGATTAGGGAGAATTGAATAAAGTGACGATCAAGAATAGGTATTCACTTCTTCGAAGTAAATGATCTGTTTAACCAACTGCAAAGGGCGATTTATATTTAGAAAATTGGTCTTAAATATAGTTATCACCAAATGAAAAATCCAAGAGGAGGACGTTGCAACAACAGCGTTTCGGACTCGCTACGGCCATTATGAATTCTTAGTTATGCCTTTCGGGCTAACAAATGCGCCGGCAGCATTCATGGAACTCATGAACCGAGTCTGTAAACTTTATTTTGACAAAATTGTCATAACATTCATTGATGATATTTTGATATATTCGCAACGTAAAGAAGAGCACAAACGACGGTTAAGGAAAATTGTGGAAGTGTTAAAGCAAGAGGAGTTGTACGCGAAGTTTTCGAAATGTGATTTTGAATAAAGAAGGCATAATCCCTTGTTCATGTTGTAAAGCAACAAGGATTTCACATAGACCCAAATAAGATAGAAACCATTAAAATTGTGCCAAGCGCCGATTTTAAGTCTCCCCGATGGAGACGATGGTTTTGTCGCGTATTGTGACGCATCGCGTAGAGGGTTAGGATGCGTGTTGACGCAGTATAATAAGGTTATAGCCTATACTTCCCGACAGTTAAAAGTACACGAGAAAAATTACACCACTCACGACTTAAAACTGGGAGCGGTTGTCTTCGCACCTAAAACCTAGAGACATTATCTCTACGGTACGAAGTGCACCATCTTCACTAATCATAAAAGTTTGCAGCACATATTCGATCAGAAAGAACTAAATATGAGGCAACGAAGATGGGTCGAGTTGTTAAGCGATTATGACTGTGACATCCGTTATCACCCCGGCAAGGCTAATATAGTAAGCCGATGATTAAGTAGAGAGGATCGGATTAGACCATTGATGATACGATTATCTGAAAGGATTTTATTAATGGCCGAGTTTGGAGAAAGTTATGGTTACGTATGTTAGTGAATATTTAAGTTATGCAAGAGATAAGGCTGCACACCGAAAACCCTAGGGAACGCCACAACGACAGAAAATTCGCCAATGATAGTGGGAATAAATTACAATGGTTTTCGGGACGCAAATTCCCAAGATATATCAAAGGCATGATGTAAAATGGGTAATCGCGGATCAATTAAGCAATCCTCGCATTTCATCCCAATCTATGACGATTACCACAATGAATTCTCGCCCAAATTCATGATGGTGAAATGGTATCTCGTCGTGGAGTACCATTTTCAATTATCTCAGATCGAAACAGTCATCCTACTTCTATTATTGGAAAGCGGAGAAGGAAGCATCGAGAGCTTGAAGCTTTCTATGGGTGAAGTAATTATCACCAATTTGTTAAATTGAAATTGGGCGTCACTCAAGCCATAAGATTTGAATTGATTCGAGAATCAACCAATCGGATCTATAATATTTAAGAAAAGTTGAAAGCAGCGCGAGATTGGCAAAGGATTTATGCCAACATTCAATGGAAACCATTGTCACTGGAAAGAGGTGACAAGGCATTTTTAAGGCATCATCTTAGAGAGGTGATATGAGGTTTGGCAAAACCGAATATAGCTCCTTAATATATTGGACCTCATGAGACTATCTCCATGATTGGTCATTTAGTTTATCGATTAAAGTACTCCAGGGGCTAAGTACTATACATGATGTTTTTCCATGTATTCGGATTGAAAAATACCTAAGCGATAAGGCAACGAAAGTACTAGTAATGGAGGTACTCATAGAAAACATGCTTGATATCATAAATAATTCCGTAGAGATAGTAGACGGGAAAACTAAACAGTTTGGTTACACCAAGCTTTATTGATTAAGTTTAAGTGGAATTCACAGCGGGGACCAGATTATATCTGGTAACGCGAGGGTGAATTCTGAAGGAAAAACCCCCACCTTTCTCTCGGAAGGGGATAGTGGGCGTGTAAAATTTCGAGGACGAAATTTCTTAACGGGGGGAGAATGTAACGATTCCGACGAAACCCGGTATACCCTAACCGGTAGACAATAGTTACGTCATACTTAATGTCGGGTACATGAATTACCATAGTATTATACGAGAATACATGGTTCACTGTATTGATTGTACGTGAATATATAATTCATCGTATTGAGCATGCGATTAGTCGATCGATAGTTATTGAAACCCGAACGAATCGAGGGTTCAATTATAGACGATATCTATAATATTTAGTGATTTTACGAAGCATTAATGCTTCGGGATAAGTAAAGTACGGCACAGAAAAAGAAATTTGATTTAATGGTACGTCGGTACGTTAAACGAAACATTTAATACCAAACCAAGCAAGAGACGATCGATCAAGCCGAAAAAGATGCGCAATTATTAATAACATGGTGTTTTAAGTTAATGGAAGTCATGGTTTAAGTTTTTTAAAAGTGGTTTTATATAAATTTCATTTTTAAGCCGAAAACGACCGTTTTAGCCTCGTTTTAAGCCGAATTGAACATTAATCGAAAAACGAACTGAACTAGATTATCCAAAACATTATCCGGATTACAGAAATCCAATTGTGTGGCTAGGATTGGAGAGGTGGGCCCCACCCCATGTGACACCCGGTAATTTCCCAATCCTATAAACTAAGTAATCAACCTAATAATTAGGTGATCGTGAATATTATGCGCGCTATGTTAAAATCAGCGCGGGCATTTGTTATGTGCGCCCTGCGCGAGCGCGCTATGTTAAAATCAGCGCGGGCATTTGTTATGTGCGCCCTGCGCGAGCGCGCTATGTTAGAATCAGCGCGGGCATTTGTTATGTGCGCCCTGCGCGAGCGCGCTATGTTAATCAGCGCGGGCATTTGTTATGTGCGCCCTGCGCGAGTGCGCCACGTTAAGAACCAGCGTGGGCATATGTTATATGCGCCATGCGCGAGTGTTTTGGCTTTATGTTTTCATGTAACTTAACTTTATGATGGGTTGACCGTCCCGCATGATGCTAAGGCGGGTGCATCCCAAATCGTTTATGCGCGTGCGGAAGGGGAACTAACCTCCCCGCATGGCGGGAACATTGAGAGCTAGTTTGTCTGAAGCTCCAAGATGGAATTGACTTCAACATGACTGATCACTATGTTGAAATACCAAGACCACCTGGAGAATTTACAAATGAAACTCAATGTCCCTGACTGCGAGAAGGTTACGTACCTACCCGCAGCAAAGAAATGTCCTTCACGCAGAAAGCTATGCGCACAAAGTGATACGCGCAGAACACTTAGTCTATTCTCCAGATGTAAGGAGATTATTCCCGCCCAAAAGAAAACAATAGCGTGTTTCAGAGATTTCTACTTTTTAACTGTACACTGACAAAAGTACCTGAAAAAGCATACTGTAATATGAAAAGTCAACTGTCAGCCACCCTACTCTCACCAACCACAGACCTGCATGTTCTGTCCAAATCAAATCAAAATCTTTTATCCACTACTCCACTTTTAAGTAAATAATAATAATTTCCATACTTTATCATCATTACACCTAGATATGAAAAGATTACAATCCCCTGAAGCAAGGGATTGTGTTCCCTTGAGTTTGCCTATAAATATGTAACCTAAATTATCACCCAAACACACTTCAAACTTCTCTCTTAAGAACTGCAAACTTGCACTAATCATCTCCCAAGCATCCATTGTTTTCATTTCCGATCCTGTTACTAGGTAAGCCGAGAATATAACCTTGAGATCTACTTTCCAACCCTTATATTCTCCTATTCCTTGATCTTAATATATATACTTCTTGTTATTTAATCGTATTCTAGACCTTCAATTCCGAGGCCAACACCAAGAAAACCCGAATCTCGATTAATCCCTTAACAAGAACCACAGGTGAGTCTCACAGCCCCTATTTTCACTGTTTTCACTGTTTTTAAACTGTTTTCGGGGCGAGGGACACGTACTTAAATTACGATTTATCATGGTATACTTACAAGTTATGTAAACGATTGTGTTTAAATTATGTTTCATGATGAGCAATGCAAACGGTTATCTATGGTTTACGATGTATGTGCGCCAGAATTCGAGTAAGTGATCACTTTACCATTGGAACTCTAAGGGTAGGGACTGCTGGTTTGATCCACCCACTCGTAGGGGTCGCACCTCTTTGCATGGACGGGTGCCTAGAATGGGGCAGTACTATGGGATTGAGCCCGCTCGTAGGGGTCGCGCCTCTTTGCATGGACGAGCGCCTTGTTTTCCGGCACAACGTCCGCGCGTAACCCGCGGGACGGTATTATTGATTAGCTCGTAGGGGCAACGCCTCTTTGCATAGACGAGCACGGCTTTTCAGAAATGTCCACGCGCAACTCGCGGGACGGTATTACACTATTTTAGCTCGTAGTGGCAGCGCCACTTTGCATAGACGAGTACGTTTTCCAGAAACGTTCGCGCGTAACCCGCGGAACGGATCTATCAGAAATATGTTGTCAGATCTATGTTTTCATACGGATTATCAAGCATATGTTTAGACATGAAATCAGAAATGTGTTTCAATATGATCTTTATCAAGACTATGATGCAATGTGATTTATCAAGTTACTAAAACTTGTGAACTCACTCAGTTTATACTGATTCAAATGTTTTACGTGTCTTTCAGGAGATAACTAGGTAGCGCACGGAGTCACACTTAGAGCACCTCACGCTGAACATCTAAAACTAGCTTTTTGGAAGATTTTAGTTCTATCCCTTCGATGCGCGTGGTTGTTCCCGCCGCGCAAGGGGATATGGCGTGGAAATCTTCAACAGTTTTTATACTTGGATGTTTTTATGAAATTTTTAAACAATGTAATGTATTTGTATTAAACATTTCATGCGCAATGAAAATCTTACTTTGAATGTTTGCAATGGCCCGTGCTTAATTATCAATCCCCACTCGCGCGCGCCCGGCTGTTTCCGCCGCTCAGGGCCGGGTGTGACAGATTGGTATCAGAGCACTGGTTATAGCGAACTAGGAAAAGAAGTTTTAACCTAGACTATAACCGTTGGGGAATCGCATGAAATATTTTTCAAGGAAAATATTTTCAAAGGAAACTATACACACACTTAGGAACACGGGTCGCACAGTGTCTAGTGAATAAAGATAAGAACATTATGTGCTCAGAGTACATGCGCTAAGTTTGATATATTTTCACTCTTTTAAAGCGAGAATGCCTCCAACTAGAGCCAAGGGAATTACCATGACACCCGAGGAACTCGCAGAAATAATCGCGCAAGCGATCGCAACACATGAGGCCAGCAAGGCCGAATCTAGTCAGGGTCGTCAGGAGAACGAGACCCCAGAACCCGAATCAGGAGCTTTGGACAAAGGATGCTCCTACAAGACATTCATGGCCTGCAAGCCTTGGCCATTCAAGGGTACCGAAGGGGCCATTGGGCTCTACAACTGGATTGACAAGATGGAGACAGTTCTCTCCATTAGCGGATGTAGTGAGAACCAGAAGGTCCTTTACGCGACCTGCATGTTCCAAGAGGCAGCTTCGTCTTGGTGGAAGCTTCAAACGAAAACATTGGGGCGAGAAGTTGCTCTCCACAGGACCTGGGAGGAGCTGAAAGAGATGATGATGAAAAAGTTCTGCTCTCGCGCAGAAATTCAGAGCCTGCAACAGGAATTCTGGAACCACACCATGGTAGGAACGGATATCGACGCCTACAACAACCGGTTCAATGAGCTTTGCCAGTTGGTGCCAGACATGGCAAACACGGAGGAAAAGAAGATCGAGAGGTATATCTTTGGGTTACCTCCTGTTGTTAGGGTTCCGCTCAAGGGAAATCTTCAACAGTTTTTATACTTGGATGTTTTTATGAAATTTTTAAACAATGTAATGTATTTGTATTAAACATTTCATGCGCAATGAAAATCTTACTTTGAATGTTTGCAATGGCCCGTGCTTAATTATCAATCCCCACTCGCGCGCGCCCGGCTGTTTCCGCCGCTCAGGGCCGGGTGTGACACCCCACCCCCCTAAGAGTTCCGATCGGATGGGGATACATCCCCTAGCCCTTCATTTTCTTTTTCTCATCAAACACTCCAACATTCTTCATCTCCTCTCAACTTCATGATCCAAAACCGAGATTTTGTAGCAAGAAAACAAGGTAAAGAATCGAGTTAATCACGTTTCCATCTTCGTTTCTTGAGTTTATTTGCAAGAAAATGAGGTTTCAAAGATGAAAACCGATTCTTGCATGATCAAGTGATGCATACGGGTTATACAAGGGATCTTGGTCCAAGAAAGGAGTTAAACGAACCAAAAACGAATTTTTACGGTTTAAACTTTAGTTTTGAAACAATAACCGAAACTATAGTGTAGGAGGCTTGATCGTGAGTGTAACTTGCTTGGTATTGTGGTATGTTGGTTGTAGGTTCTGTATTTAGTGGTAGATAAGGCGGAAAGACGAGTTTGTAGCTTGTAGTGGCGGAAAACGAAAGGTATATTCGGTTTATGTTCGGTTTTGGAGTTTTTGGAAAGATTGTTGAGGGTTTAGAGTTAGGTCATGAAATTTTACAGAGGTGTTAAATACATGAAAATATGAGTTCTGTGAATTTTTGGTAATTTTTGGACAAAGGATGAATATTTGGTGAATTTAATACTCGGTTTTGGCTAAAAATGGTGAAAAATAGTTAAATATCATGAAAAATTCTGTAAAATTGCAGATAAGCTTTTTATTACATGTATAAGTCACACACAAAATTTTAGGTCAGTTGGAGAAGTCTAAGTAGGCTTTTCGGTTAAACGAGTTCTAGGGTTTTCTAGCTTACAGGGGACTATGTGGATGGCAGGGGTCATCCAGGAAAAATTTGGGATTTTTCTAAGGTCGTTTGGTATTTACGACATATTTAGTGTTTAAATGGTGTTTAAAAATAGATAGATAAACTTTAAATATAAAAATTAATTCTGGGAGTATTTTTATAAAATTCCCCACTGTCAAAAAGTGATTTGTGCAAAATTTCAAGATACGAGATTAAACGGATAATTATTTGTGCAAAAACAAACTTTTAAAGCTTAAAACGCGTAAACCGGTAAAGTTCGCTTAAACGAACTGACTGGTGTATAAAAACCCTAATAATGAACTATTTTCATATAACTGAGTTAAATGTAAATCATCCGAAAATAATTCGGCTGATTTTAGTAATTTTACCCGATTTAACAGTTTCCGGTGCGCTAAAGACGGAAACGGGTCCCGCGGCCAATCGGGGTGTCTAAACGGAGCTCTAAATTCGCAACCGTAATTGAATTATCAGTCAACCATTATTTTCGGGTCGTGTGTGACCAAACTCATTTTTGAAACGTAAAAAAAACGGATAACCGTGCTAGGCACGCAAAACGGGAAAAACGACTAATAGTAATTTTGACTAGTGAACTCTAAACGATATCACAATCTGAGTCCGGAGAAGTGTTTCTGGGTTAACATTGCCCCCGGAACGGTTACAGTACTGGGTTAACAGTGTCCCCAGATGTACCGGTTAACACGGTTAAAGTTATATTAATAATGAGTGTATAGTAACGATCGTAGGGATCATATTACAGATTGGACGTGTTAACTGATAATGATTGTTGTTACCTGCTTGCATGTGCTAAGGTGAGTTTCACGAGCCCCTTTTTCTGAATTGTTTTCAAATATTTTCCCAGGGCGGAAGCATGTTACTATTGAAATGTTTAAGTACATACTGAACGCATGGATTTGCGTGTATTTATAAATATTTGATTGTACGGGAATCATACGGAATGGGTACAGTACTGGGTTAACAGTGTCCCCAGATGTCTCTAGAAGTGTTTCTGGGTTAACATTGCCCCCGGAATGGGTACAGTACTGGGTTAACAGTGTCCCCAGATGTCCAAAGAGGTGTTTCTGGGTTAACATTGCCCCCGGAAAGGGTACAGTACTGGGTTAACAATGTCCCCAGATAATATTATATTATAATATTGATTTATCAAGGTTTACTCAAATTGTGAAACTCACCAACTATTCGTAGTTGACCCGTTTTCTCACATGCTTTTCAGGTACAATTAAGATGAAGTGTTTGCTTACGTGCTAAGTGCTTGATGTGTGTAAGATTTGCGTGCGGGATGTTAGGATACATTATAATAAATAGAATTATGTATCGTATTGTATGATGTGTGTATCGCCTAGACGGTAATGAAATACGAGATAATGTAATTTGAAGTATATTAATGTATTCAGTTTTCTTTATAAACAATGTGGTTGATATCAGAGGTGTCTGTTGCATCCCGTTTACGTTTCCGCTGCGGTTACGGGGTGTTACAAGTACTACCTAGTACGACATGTCAACATCAAATGGCCACGATGCCCAACCAACTCCCTAGAACACACGTTCAAGGATTATAATTGGTGGGGAGCCTGACAAGGCAGTTCGCCACGCACTCTCTCTCTCTCCTACAACGACTATAAATATCAATGTACATCCAAACGGTAAAGGATCCATAATCCAATACACTCAACTCTCTCTACATACTAATCACAAGTCATATACTGATTCTCACGCCGGAGGATGGTTACAAGAGAATCCCCCCCCCAATATTCCTCGTAACGAGCTCACGGTGTTCTGTTTTGTAGGTAGCACTCGCCTGCGCCAAGAAGGAATCATATCCATCGTGGAAAATACCTAATCATTACCCTTGGACTAAGTCATTAGACTTAAGGAGGATTTTGTGTTTCTTCAAAAAATAAACACACACACACATTGCCTTGTTTTTAGAGAGATAGATGTATGATGAGCATTATGTAGAGAAAGATACGTTTACTCAATCCCGTACACATAAGTTGCATGATTATCCATTTAATTTGTATGTTTCATATAAAATCATTTTTCTTTATATAAGACACTTAATTCCAAAATGATTGTGGTGAGTCGCCTAAATACTTCATTAAAGAATAGAGTTTAGGCTAGTGGGTAGCGAGTTTCTTCATAAAATAGCCTCCTGATTACTTGGTGATTAGATGAGATAGTGACTCGTTAGTAATCCAAATGAAAACCAAAATACGAATCCTCCAAATTTGAAATATGTTGGTGCTACTACATTTAATAGATTTTAGAAAAGAAAATAATATCTTGATCTTAAAAAAAGGTCTTGACAACACAACTGACTTTCATAGTTTGAGAATCAAATCTATTCGTATCCACACGATCCTCTTCTCATCCAATCTCAACTCTACAATGTTTTCTTGTTCTCTTATTCAGTCTCATCATCAATTCAATGGCTACCACCGCCTCCATTGTTTTCTGGAGCTGTCTCACCATCACCAAGAACCATCATCGTCAACACCCAATCAAATTATTATCTTTAAAACAACATCTACCCAATGCAAGCCCATCACTCAAACTGTCCCCAAGTCAACAACTTTCTATTTTACCAGTCTCAGCTTAAGTTTTTACAGCCAAGAACTCAGTCCAATCGGATAGTTGTTCTGAAATCTTCTCCATCAGATACTACTAGCGTTACATCTAATATACTGCAAACTATATGTTGAAATGCCAAATTCTATACCAAGTGTTTGTGAAAGTGCCTCTGTGAATATTAATTTTTTTTGCGGGTGTTCTTTTGTTTTAAATAATAGTAGCATTTTGGGCTGTAAACGAATCAAACCCAACCAAACAAGGGCTTGGTCCACTAAGCTTTTGTTGGACATTCAAATGGTCACGAACAACTAACCGAACGGAATTTCTTGATCATGTTCGTTCTCAGCCCCGTTTGTAATTTAATTTGACTTGGCTAACCAAGAATGGTTAGTGTCAATGGGTTCGGATATCGAGTTTGTCTTTGTGTCTTTATTTTAATTTTCATATTCATAAGTTATTTTTACATATAAACTAATCACATGATACACATATATAAAATTGTTATATAGTTAATGAATGTACTTAAATGTTAAATCTATATATTTGAAAAGTCATTAAAAAGTATTGAAAAACTTTAGTGAAAATAGATAAACAAGCAAACATTAACGAACATAAACAAATGTAAATGAACATACAATTGAACGCTCACGCAAATGTCTTACTTAAAACACCACAATTAAAACATCATATCTTCATTCCTTAGATGCCAGCCGCTCAGTCCATATCATGTGTCATCCTCAAGTCAACTCCTTTAATCTATTTACATATGTGCATACTAAAAGTCAGTTACGCTGAGTGAGTTCTGGTTAATTAGGCAATCAAACATTTCATACACTTACTTACATATATGCATCCGAAGATACATTTTATACTTTACTTGTTTACCTTTCTTGCGTATATACATACATTCTTTCATACTTTCATACTACATGCATAACTATATTTACCATCTCAGATATTCATAGGGTCTGGTCCCTTCTATTTCAAATATTATTCGGGTCTGGTCCCTTCTATCTCATATATTATTAGGAACTGGTCCCTTCTTTCCATACAACCATACATACATTTCATTACATATACATTTTATTATATATTTTCGTACATACTCTTAACCTCATGCATATAGCATTTATACACATTCATATAACATACACTTACCACTTCAGGTAAGTGTATTAACTAATCACATTGAGTATGCAAACAACCCCGAAAACATAACAAGAAAATGGGGCTAGAAACTCACATGTGTCCTGTTCCTTTCTGAGTTTATGGTCACACCTCTTCTCAGCTTGGCACAACTAACTGTGTAGCAATTAATCGAGCATCACTTAACTACTTCTAATTATATCATATTTCTAGGTTAATGAAAACCCTAGCTAACGGGTGTACGGGGGCAGCGCCTCTAACAGCGGGGTTTTATGGCCAGCAACCCCTAGCAGGGTCCAAGGGGCAGAGCCCCTAGCTGGGGTTAAGCTGTCTGGTAAATATTTTCATTAATAAGTCTTTACTAAAAACCTCATTAGAAAGCTGAAGTTCAAACCCCCGTATATGTTTCCAGTGTATATGTTCTCCAGCATATAAGTACATACACGCCAGATACATATGCACCCATATAAGAAAACATGCATATACACCGTATATGTATATGCATGTACGCCATATATGTCTATGCATATACGCTCCTTACTTATCCGCCGAATATATGAAGGTCAACTTATCTTTAACACGTTTTTAGGGTTTTTCAGAGATTCTGGCACTGTCAGCCGCCGTTAACCACCATGGTTAGTCGGATTTTGACCGTTTATGGTCCATGCAGCTTTGGGTGGTCTGGTTCCAAGCTAAGGTGACCCTTAAGCTCGTTTTTATGGATTGAACACCCAATAAAAGCTAGATCTATATCCAAAATGACTCGTTCGGCATCCCGGGGCTGCGGTGTTGGGTTCTATAATGTTGGGTCAGTTGAGTTAAATGCTTTCTTACCTTTGTTTGCTCTTGGATCGTTGATTAGAATGGTGTAGGGTGTGTTTGGCTTAAGTGTGTGTTTTTTATGGTGTAGGCTAAGGTGTAGAATGATAAAGATGGAAATGATTTAGGGTTTAAGGGGTAATTCTACTTTCTTAAGCCCATGGACCTTAGACCCATCTTCATTTAAGTTCATGACCAATTTCATCTATTTTAGCCTATCATCCTTTTATCATTATCATCATTATTATTATTATTATTATTGTTATTATTATTATATTGTTATTATTTTTCTACTAATTCAAATTAATTCTTCCAATATAAATAATATTTTAATATGGTTCATAGAAATTTCGGGATGTTACATAATTAGTATTAATTACCAAAAGAAACTCCTAAAATTTTTACTAATATACTTCTAGAATTAAATAATCCGAAATTAAAAAGAAAACTTGTGATTGGTTATAATCTTTTCTCGAACTTCTCACCATAAGAGCACTTCCGAAATGAACCAAATCCTTGTGTGTGTGTGTTATTGTAATAGACAAAATGTGTTTGATTATACCTTTCTTCTTTTAATATTATGATTGTTTATCATCTTTTCCAAATCATTCTATTCTTGTTAGAGCCGATCTTGAGTTTAGTCGAGCTCGGACTCAGCTTGGGTTATTACCACATTTGACAAAAGAAAAGAATATGTTAAAGAGTTGAAAAAAGTCCACACAACTCACTTTCATCTCCATCACTCAAATCTTGTACCGTCCACACGATCCTGTTCCCATCCAATCCCAAGTCCAAAATGATTTCTTCTTCACCTCTTGACTCTCCAACAATCTATCATCACCAGCCTAATGGCTACCACCGCCTCCATTGTTTCTTGGAGCTATCTCACCATCACATTCATATAACATACACTTACCACTTCAAGTAAGTGTATTAACTAATCATATTGAGTATCCGAATAACCCCGAAAACATAACAAGGAAATTGGGCTAGAAACTCACATGTGTCCTGTTCCTTTATGAGTTTATGGTCACACCTCTTTTCAGCTAGGCACAACTAACTGTGTAACAATTAATCGAGCATCACTTAACTACTTCTAATTATATCATATTTCTAGGTTAATGAAAACCCTAACTAACGGGTGTCCTGGGGCAGCGCCTCTGGCAGCGGGGTTCTATGGCCGGTAACCCTTAGCAGGGTCCAAGGGGCAGAGCCCCTAGCTGGGGTTAAGCTACCAGGTCAGCTTGCAAAAATTTTATTTTCATTAATAAGTCTTTACTAAAAACCTTATTAGAAAGCTGAAGTTCAAACCCCCGTATATGTTTCCGGCTTATATGTTCTCCAACATATAAGTACATACACGCCAGATACATATGCGCTCATATAAGCAAACCCGCATATACAACGTATATGTATATGCATGTACACCGTATAAGTCTATGCATATATGCTCCTCACTTATTCACCGGATATGTGCAGGTCAGCTTATTTTTAACACGTTTTTAGGGTTTTTCAGTGATTCTGGCACTTTCAGCCGTCGTTAACCACCATGGTTGGTCGAATATTGATAGTTTATGGTCCATGTAGCTTTGGGTGGTCCAGTTCCAAGCTACAACAGCCCTGCCAAAACCCCTGTATGACCCTTAAGCTCGTTTTTTATGGATTGAACACCCGATAAAAGCTAGATATATATCCAAACGATTCGTTCGGCATCTCGGGGCTGCGGTGTCGGGTTCTATAATGTTGGGTCAGTTGAGATAAATGCTTTCCTACCTTTGTTTGCTCTTGGATCGTTGATTAGAATGGTGTAGGGGGTGTTTTGTTTAAGTGTGTGTTTTTGATGGTGTAGGCTAAGGTGTAGAATGATGGAGATTGAAAGGATTTAGGGTTTAAGGGGTATTTCTACTTCCTTAAGCCCATGAACCTTAAACCCATCTTCATCTTAAGTTCATGATCAATTTCATCTATTTTAGCCTACCATCCTTTTATTATTATTATTATTATTATTATTATTAATTTTCTACTAATTCAAATTAATTCTTCCAATAATATTTTAATATGATTCATAGAAATTTCGGGATGTTACATAATTAGTATTACCAAAAGAAACTCCTAAACTTTTTACTAATATACTTCCAGAATTAAATAATCTGAAATTAAAAAGAAAACTTGTGATTGGTTATAATCTCTTATCGAACTTCTCACCATAAGAGCGCTTCCGAAATGAACCAAATCCTTATTTGTGTGTGTCTTAGTGTAATAGACAAAATGTGTTTGATTATACCTTTTCTTCTTCTAATATTATGATTGTTTATCATCTTTTCCAAATCATTCTATGCTTGTTAGAGCCGAGCTTGAGCTTAGTCGAGCTCTGACTCGGCCCGGGTTACTAGCACATTTGACAAAAGAAGAGAATATGTAAAGAGTTGAAAAAAGTCCACACAACTCACTTTCATCTCCATCACTCAAATCTTGTACCGTCCACACGATCCTGTTCCCATCCAATCCCAACTCCAGAATGATTTCTTCTTCACCTCTTGACTCTCCAACAATCTATCATCATCACCAGCCTAATGGCTACCACCGCCTCCGTTGTTTCTTGGAGCTATCTCACCATCACCAAGAACCATCATCGTCAACACCCAATCAAATTATCGTCTTCAAAACAACATCTACCCAATGCAAACCCATCACTCAAAACTCCACAAATTTCTGCTGTTTACCCATCTCAGCTCAAGTTTTTGCAGCCAAGAACTCATTCCAAGCGGATAGTTGTTCTCAAATCTTCTCCATCAGATACTACTAGCGTTACATCTAATATACTGCTAACTGTATGTTCAAATGCCAAATTCTATACCAAATTGGATAAGTTCAAGAGTTTTTTTTTTTTTTTTTAACTTTCATATTCATAAGTTACTTTTACATATAAACTAATCACATGATACACATATATAAAATTGTTATATAGTTAATAAATTTACTTGAATCTATATATTTATTTGAAAAGTCATTCAAAAGTATTGAAAAGCTTTAGTGTAAATAGATAAACAAGCAAACATTAACGAACATAAACAACATTCACGAACACAACTAAACGGACATGGCATCTACCTGTGTTCGTTCATTTCGTTACCTTGTTCATTTTCTTTCATTTATTAAGTGAACGAACATAAACAAATTTCCTGCCGAACAATTCGTTGAACGTTCGGTTCGCTTACAATCCTAACTTTGGATGTACCACAATCTGTATGTGAAATGGGTATTTTGTTTCTATTTCTTTAGGTATTGGGAGTGGCGCATTTGGTTGTTTCGCTCGGGATCATACTTGCAGCCGATAAGTACTTGAAACAGGCTTTTGTTTCGGCTGCAATTAAGTTTCCAAGTGCTCTCTTTGGGATGTTTTGCATATTCACAGTGCTTGTGATTCTTGATGTTACTGTGCCAGCAGCTGCGAATGCTTTAATGGACTTCTTTCAGCCCGCGCTTCTGTTCATCCAAAGATGGTTGCCTTTGTTTTATGTCCCGTCTTTGGTAATTTTGCCACTTGCTGTTCAAGATGTCCCTGCAGCTTCAGGGGCCAAAATCTGCTTGATTTTAGGTACTTTCATGTTTTTGTTTTTGCTTCTTTATATCTAAGTTTATATTTATGTTGCACATTTTAGACGTGGGTGAATGATATGTTATATGTTAAGTTAGGTGTGTTTTAGGGAAATAACCAACTCATTCTATCACCTCTAAATTGGGGTGTGCCATGTGCATGAAACTTAAATAATCAAACTGTAACCGAAATAACCAAGATAACCGAACCTAACCCAAAACCGGCGTTAGGTTTTATGTTTTTTTTTAAACTGAATTCTGGTTTGGTTTCGGATTTGCATGTACAGAAAAACCGAACCCGAAAACGCGACTTTTGATAGTTGTTATTGAATTTATTTATTATGATTTTTATATTTGAATGTTAAGTATATTATAAAAAGTTAATAAATGGTGTAGGGCAAACCTTTTAGCTCCAAACGTTTAATAATCGATTATTGATTAATCAGCTAAAAGTTTCAGCCCCAAATTCATTATTTTGGGCCTTCTTTCCAGCACAAATGGCAAAACCGAATTAACCAAAACCGAACCGAACCCAATGTGCAAACCGAAAACTCGAAAACCGAAAAAACCAAAATCGATTGGTTTCACTGAAAACCCCAAAAACGGAATGGTTTTCAAAAACCGAAAGGTTCTAAAAAACCCAAAGCTGAACTGACGGTCTTCAAAAACCAAGAAACTGAATGGTTTTCAGAAACCCAAAAACAGAATTTTCGGTTTTGCGTTTGAGTCCATAACCGTCCCTTACCGGCTCATGCAAACCCCTACCTCTGAATGCTAATATTTCTTGTGTAACTCTATCAATTAGCCAACTCATAGCTTTGACATTTTTCTTTGTTGTTTACAGTTGGAGGGTGGTTAGCTTCACTTGCAGTTGCAGGCTATTCAGCTATAGCTGTTAGAAAACTGGTGAAAACCGAAATGATTCCCGCTGAACCAATGGCAAAACCGTCACCTTTTTCTTCACTCGAGTTGGCTGCATGGGGTGTGATTTCAGTTGCATCATTTGTTGCAGCCCTTAAGTACCCTGAATTACTTGGAACGAATGCTAGAACATGTTTGCCGTTCTTGCTAGGATTTACTGTGATAGGGTACATCGTTGGTTCTGGGTATGATTCATGTTCCTCGACCATATATCTGTTTCAGGTTTGATTGAGTTTGTTGTTGATTGGTTCTTATTGGTTATTAGGTTACCGTCTGGTTTGAAGAAGGTTTTTCATCCGATTATTTGTTGTGCATTAGCAGCCGATCTTGCTGCATTTGCTTTTGGATATTTTTCAAAGTTGGGATTTTATCCAATTCTTGGTATATCCTATACTTGATTCTTGTATATTTGAAAGCCTCTAGTGGTGGCGAAATGGGTGGGTTGAGCAGGTCAGGTTGACCCCGCAAACAGTTTTTTGTTCTTTTTTTAATGAATAATTACTGCAGTAAGTTCGAGTGTAAATACTATTTTATTGCAATGGTTTTTTGAAGACAGTAGGGGTGTGCATGGGTTGGTTTTCGGCTAAACCCTAACTAGTTAATGCGGAAAAATATCGGATATCGGTCAAGTACCGATATATAAGATATCGGTTATCGCAGTGAGATATCGGTGGGATATCGGTAATTTTAATATCATGTAAAATTCATATATATAATTTTACACTAATAATTCAATATACTCTTCTACCATTAACAAAGTAACCTTTTGCAAATTGCAAAAACACTAACAATCGTAGCAAGTAAGAATTGATTAAGACATAAAATACTAACGTTGAACACTAAAAGTTGATAATTAAGACTTAAAACAATGATATCGGGATTATCGGTGATATGTCGGTCAAATATTAGTCCAATATCGGTCAATATCGTTAAATATCGTTGATATTATCGGTACCGATATTCCGAACCGATATTCTGATTTATATATCGCCAAGGGACCGATAACCGATATATCACTGATATATCGGTGATATATCGGCGATATCGACTGCATAGGCTAAACCCAAACCAAAATTTCGATTTTTGAGTTTTTGAAAACCGTTTAGTTTTGGTTTTTTCGGCTAAACCCAAACCAAAATTTCGATTTTTGAGTTTTTGAAAACCGTTTAGTTTTGGTTTTTTCGGTTTCTCATCTGAGTTTGAAATTTTTGTGCCAAAACATTTTCTTTTATCCAAAATAGTGATTTTGGGCTTAATCTTTTTTAATTGATAACTATTTCAATATTATACATTTAGGCTAAAATATGTGGGTTACACTATTTACTTATATCTAAAAATGAAAATCTTTAAATTCTGTTCGGTTTGATTTTTTCGGTTTTTATTACACGTAAAACCAAAACCCAACTGAAAGTTAAGTTTTATGAAAAAATAAAAACCAAGCCGTCGACTTTTTTTTCAGTTCGGTTTTTTCGGTCTCATGCACACCCCTAGAAGAAAGCGAGTTAGCATGTTGAGTGCATAAATATACGCTTTGACTGACCTTCGTTCCTTTCAACCCATTTGACTCGGTTTGGTTTTTGCTAAATTATTAACTTTACTCATTTGACTTGTTATAGATAATCCAAAATTAGACTTTAGTTTACAAAATCGCAAAAAAGAAAAAAATGGAAAAGGTGAGAAGGGCAGAATGGTAATTCATTTTTTAGCAAGGATAATGCTTCAAGTTTGCAAAATTAGACTTAACAGTTACTACAAGTAAAATGTTTGTATCTCTTTCAAATACCTAGCATACCCTTCAGTTTATACAAATAAAGGAATCTCATAGACCCGTATTAGTGTTGGTTTAAGGGCAAAAAGGTAACATTATGGTAAATCTTTTGAATTAACTCATGCAGGATATTACCTTACAAAAGTCTCATCAAACCCGGGAGCCGGTGACATATTGATGGGCTTTTTGGGATCTGTTATCCTCTCTTTTGCCTTCTCAATGTTCAAACAAAGAAAGGTAAGCTGACTATGCAATTAATTGAGATTATAATTTTGTAAACGAAGCGAATGAACACAAATGAGGCATCTCCATGTTCGTCCTTTTAACTTTAACCGAATGAACGATCGAACAAGAACGTAAATGGACACAAACAAATGAACACAACTGAATACAAATAACCGTGAGCATTCTGCACTTAAAAAAATAATAAAAAAACTAGGCTAAATTGTAATATAGGTGATATCTTAATTTTATAAAACTAGACTGAATTGTAACGGGCCTAAATTTTAATGAATATACAAACTAACGAACTTAAACAAACTTTAACGAACAAAAACAAACGAACGTAAGCGAGTATTCATGAACTTAAATGAACGCAGACGACATGTGTTCTTGTTTGTTCGTTTAAATAAATGAACAAAAATAATTGTTCGTGTTCGTTCGTTTACCAAATAAACATACATAAATAAACGACTTCCTGCTAAAGAATTCATTGAGTGTTCGATTCGTTTACAGGCCTAATTGAGACTAACACACATAATATCAAACTACTTCAATTAAAATCTCACTTAAGGAAACAAAGGTTCTATCTTTTTTAGGATATGTTTTAGTTTTCTGTTAATTTTGGCAGCTTGTTAAACGTCACGCAGCCGAGATCTTTACATCAATCACAGTAGCAACTTTATTCTCTTTGTATTCGACCGCGTTTATGGGTCGATTTATTGGGTTAGAGCCAACTTTAACCATATCAATTCTACCTAGATGCATCACTGTGGCTCTTGCACTCAGCATTGTGTCACTTTTTGAAGGTTAGTGAAGGTTCACTTCAAACATGTTATGTGTCATATGTATTGTCTGTTTATTATGTGTCATATGTATTCATTGTAGGTGTCAATTCATCATTGACTGCTGCTGCTGTTGTGTTGACTGGTCTTATTGGAGCAAACTTTGTTCAAGCAGTTCTTGATAACCTCAAATTTGATGATCCTATTGCTCGTGGAATAGCAACTGCGTCTAGGTATCGTTGACTTTTGTTGGCATTTTTGTACAGGTGGTAAAATGGGTGGATCAGAAAGGTTGGGTACATGGTCCAAACCGGTTATTTTAAGTTTAGCTAGAACACACAGGTGTTGGGTCGGGTGGACAGTTTTGTTACAATAAATCCAAATGTCTGAAAAACAACTTAGGAAGTTGAATCCGAAGTAGGGGGCTTGTTATTTGAATTTGACTCGAATAACCGAAAATTCGAAACGAATGGAGTTCGTATAACGAATTTGGATCCGAATTTCAAGTTATTAGAATCGAATCCTTACTCGAATCGAATTGCTAACTCAGTTCGATCTTAAATATCGTGAACCAATTTACATTCCAAATACATGTGTGTGTGTGTGTGTTATTTCTTTTATATAATAATCAGCTTTCTGGTTCTGTGTCCAAGTTTTTCTTGATATCATATTCAACTAGATATTAGTTTAGGGATTTTATTTTGATAATTTTGACTTTATTTTTATAATTTTGTTTTTTTTTTAAATTAGAACCGAATTCAGTTAAAGCTTATTCGAATCGGTTTTTTGTGAATATTATTCAAACTTGGATCACACTTGAATTCATTTTAAAAGTTTTCAAATTCGAATAACCTGAATACTATTCAGTGAACAACCCGGATTAAAAGTAACAACCTTTTTGACCCGTTCCATTGTAGCTAAACTTAACAAGAACCTGAGTCAGCCCATTCCTAAACAAATGGGTCAAAATTGCAATCTATTTTGAGCTTCTTTATATGGTTTTACACCATAATTTGCCCCTAATTTGGAACTTATGTTGATTGTTACAGTGCACATGGATTAGGAACCGCTGCATTGTCAGCAAAAGAACCCGAGGCCCTGCCATTTTGTGCCATTGCATACGGTCTAACGGGTATTTTCGGTTCACTCGTTTGCTCGGTCCCCCTTGTCCGACAGAGCTTGCTTGCTATCGTTGGCTGATTGAGTCGGGTCATTTTTCTTGCATCCTTTTCAATTTCTGTAAATGCCTACAATGTATTGCATTTTGATAATTGGATCTCTTTTTTTGTATATTAATCATTAAGTAATGATATTGGTGTGTTCATAAAGCACCAATCTTTAAGTTGTTTTAAGGTTTTATTTATATTAACTATTTTCACTACAATATTTAGAATTTAAGATTCAACTATTGGTATTGATAACTAGCATTTCTCTATTTCAATTTTGAATTTGTTATTACTTTATGATCAATTTATTGTTAAGAGAATTTGATATAACTAAAATGTAAATCCTTTTCGTTTGATATGTTCATGAATTTGATTTTGATTGAGTTTGAATGTATTCTTGACTCTGTTCTTGGTCCTTAGAAATCGAATTTAATATAGAGTAAACTGTCAAAATTGTCCATCTGGTTTGGTCACTTTTGTCATCTCGTCAAAAAAAAAAGAAAAGTTTAAGCATTTTCGTCACCATGGTTTCATTTTTTTTTTTTTGTCATTTCAGTCCGATTCACTAGCTTTGTAAATTCATATGTTACGTTAACATAAAACTAATAAAATATCCTTCATATGATAATATTATTATATTTCATGATTGTGGCTATATATATTCATGTTCAAAGATTCAGATTAATATATAAATTGATAATGAAACTAAACACATACAACCTTGTAACAATAAAGGATCTCATGTTATAACCTATAAAACTGTGAAACAGCTTGTGTTTTTGTGAATCCAAAACTGGAATTTGCAGTAATCTTGATAATGGAAGTGACTTTTAATGATCTCAAGATTTCATTCAAGAATTAGATTCCCTGTATTACAGATCCTGATAAAAACAAATGAAACTAAATACATATGCGCGTGAAAGTTTGTTTATTTATGGTTTAAGCTTTTGTGGCTTCCAATGGAGCCGCGGCCTTGCTGGCAGTGATTTGTTCAAAGAGATCTCGGATTTTCAAACCGACAATGGTTTGGAAGAGACCAGTGCCGTTGTTGCTGCCAGGGAAGTCAGCATGCTTCAACATTTGTTGGGTAATTTCTCCATAAAATTTGGTGGAGATGTTGCTCAAATGGCTCTCAACATATATCAACTCATCAAGTCTATCAAATTGACCATCCATCTCCAACACTGACACCTAAAGGTTAAAGAATTTTCGGTTTGACACGTTAGAGATAAAATAACATAGGGGAAAGTTAATGTACAAACTAAAAAATTGTACTAAATATGCGAATCAAATAGTGTAATTACACTACTTGTATGTATAATCTATCCCTGTCACATATATTATTATGTGAAATTACCTCATGACCGTAATAAGAATCTGGGCCATATGAAAACTTGATACCAGGATAAGAACAAGTGAGCTTCCTTCCACACGGGACCCATTCGATGGTGGAGCCTTCATCAAACAAGTAAACCGGGTTGAAGTACTTGACTCCCTCTTTCATTATCAACTTCACTCTTAGCACCTTCCCCTCATTGTCATCCGGTATCAGCTGTGTAGGCAACACCTCTATAACCGCGTCTGCATATTGCTTTTGTGGGTCTGCAACATCAAATGAAAAATATATTCAAAACGCGTTCACATAATTCATAATTGTATATGAAGTCATCTGGCTTTTAAATCCAGTCCGACCAGTGAACCAATAAGGTAAAGATTGTTTTTGAAGTTAATACAAATATATAACGACATATTATATAAATGGAAAAATTAAAAATGTTAAACGGATGGTTCTAAGTTCCAACTTCCAAACTGTAACCGCTAAACTACTAAAAGCGACCCATATGAATCTCAAACTGACGGAACCAGCCGACTTGCATATAAGTTTTGAAAGAGAATAATAATATATAGATAATTTGATTTTTAGTTATATGAAAACATATAAAAAAAATTTCATTATTTATCCTCAATATGGGAAGTTTATAATAAGTATTTTTAAAAGTTCATGGATATAGTACACATATATTATTAAAATGTAAAAGATAAAAAAAAAAGGTTAAATGGCTGGTTACAAGTTGTCAGGTGGACCGTTAAACTGTATAAAAAAACAATTTGAAATCTCAAACTGGTCGAACCAGCCGACTTGTTTATTAGTTAAGAAGGAGGTAAGAATATACATAAGTTTTTGAGGTTATGTATAATACCAATATAAGCATCAAAATCTGGCTTTCTGGCTTCAATACTAGCTTTGATACTTTCAAGGCTGTGCCCTCTTTCTGCCATGTCCCTCTACATATCGTGAAAACAGATTATTTAGGATATGGATGATAATTTAAGAAGGTGTGTGGATTTGCATTTGAAACTAATTATGATTATTTAGACTTTATACAATACCTGAATTTTCCATGCAAACTTAACATCGTTGCTAATGTCCAAGTAGATACTGAAGTCCAACAGGTCTCTTACTCTTTGATCGTACCTACATATACCAGAACAAAAAAATTATTATTGTTATTATTATTATTATTATTATTATTATTTTAAAATTATTTGTCTAAAATTGTTAGTCACAAATGAGTTATATTATCAATTGCTTTCTTGCCATCCAAATTTAAGTAAAAGAACAAATGATATATGTATCCAAGGACTAAGGAACATGTTTTATAGTTAAAAAGTATATATTTATGCACATTTGTAACTTTGAAGTATTAAAAAAGTTACTAGACTTACATTGGGTGCAAACCTTCAATGACAAGGATCTTAGGTGGCTTAATGAGCTCAGGAGGGTCCAAAAGACCACTAACATGGTTATAAATAGGCTTATCAACAGCAATACCATCTTTCAAAGCCTTAACTTGTTCATACATTAGATCAAAGTTATTGGCCCTCGGATCAAGTGCGGTCACCCCTTCGACTTTCCTCCCCGTTCTATCCAACGAATGATAATCATCCAAACATATAACCGTTGTTGTGTCACTTATGAGTGTGTTTGAATCCGGATTGCCTCCCTTTGGTGGCTCCGCTGCCCCGCCAAACACGCTAGTTAACCTCCTCATGAAGGTACTTTTCCCACACCCCGAGTCGGCTGCCAGTCCAATTACTATTGTGTCCCTGGAACATCTTATGGCACCACCTCTTACATTGTCCCTTTTGGTCTTGTTACCATAGAACAATACTTGTTTTTGGTGAATAGCTAAGTGGGATTTTGTTGGTGTTGAGATTGAGCATGTTGAGTTGAGAGATTGGACTGTGTACACTGTGGACACTGCCATTTTCTCTCTTTCTAAATGTTTCAAGTTTAGAAAAAAATAAAATGGTATTGGGTTTTATTGAGTTATTGGAAATGGGTTTTTGGTCATTTTGTTCCCAAGTGATGATAGTTTTTGTGAGATACAGAAGATAGTACTTCTAGAGTAGCACAAGTCCACAAGTTACAAGTTACAAGTTGTAGATTACCCCTCAAGTTGAAAGTTTGAGGGCATTTTAGTCATGCCTTTTAAAAAAAGAGGATTTGGTAATGAGGATGAGGTGGCATTTGTGATGGTAGTTTGCATGAAGAAGCTTGGTGGTTGTTTGTTGCAGTTTGGATATTTGTCAAGCCATGTGGCGTCAATGTAATGGTTGATTTAGGATGAGGGTAGTTTGTGTGGAATACAACTTTGGGTCTTTATTTGCCAACCATCAACTCATCTTTACATTCACAATTATAGACGACCATTAAACTTTAAAGTTTAAAGTGATAGGTACAAGTTGCAAATTAAGGTGTTTCCTTTTGACTTTGGTCAACATTCATTTCATAGACATTATGTGTTACGTTATGTTCTATAGTTGAAGCTTTTTTTTGGGTTAAGATGATGGTTTAAACATAGGCAAGGTGATTTAATAAAAATTAAAAGGCGCGTCTTTAGCTGTTAAAAAATATTCAAACATATAGGATATTATTAATAGGTTTTATAATCTTGTTTGGTATATTTAGACTATGTATCATGGGCTAATTAAAATGTGAGTCATTGTCACGTAGACAATTGTTTTAACTAACACGTTTTTTACACGTTATGGTTTATCTAATATCTAAATAAAAGAAAAAAATAAATGTGTGCATGTTTGCATGTGATTGGTGAAGAGTAGTGGACTCCCCAGCCCCACTCAAAGAGTGGAAAGGTTTTGCGCTCAAGAAGCTAACGCCCTTTGAGGATTGAGAGGTCGTGGCTTGGTGGTGACTTTGGTGTTAAAATGGGCCCAGGTGGCTTTTGCCGCCTCCACAACGACCATATTGTGATTTATATGTAAAACAATAATGGCATATCAAGCTAATCTCACATGTATTTATTACTTTGGGACATTATTTTAAGGTGGTGGTGTAGATTAGGGATTTTAGAATAAGGGGTATATGTGGGTTGGAGAATAACCTCACGGGTTGTGGTTAAACTAATCCCATTAGTAAACTTTTTACTAGGTTGTTGTCGCATGTAATTAAATAAAAACAAAAGTAATTTCTTACCAACCTATTTTCATGAACAGATCGGTGGAACGACCTGCATCACAACAGTTCACCATATTTTTTATTAACCACCCACGCATGTCCCTATTTCATTGCTTCACTTTAATATATTTTTTCCCTTCTTTTCTTTCTAACAATTAAATTTCATTCACAATTTGATATTTCATCAATAACTAGTAACATTTAACCTTTCTGAATCTTAATGTATAGTTTTGTTTTAACTTTTTTCTCTGAACAATTCGATATAATATTTTATTAAAAACCGAGTTCTTTCATAAATATATATTTCTTAATATGGGTTCGTTAGTTTTTTTTATTATTAAAACTTATAAATAATTTATTTGGTACGAAATATAATAATTATTCTTTTTACATTTATAATACTTTTTATGAGAGAAAAATTAATCATCTGTATTATCTATATTTATATTACATTATAATTATCTATACTACATTTAAAATTGGATGAGAAAAAATAAGTTACCTTTTGTAATTTTCCTTATCACGACTAACCTTTTCCCATCTTTTTATCCTTCATTTTTTTTTTCTAATTTATGTTACTTTTTTAAACATAAATATAGTTAATCAAATTTACTTGTTCAAACACGTGTCAAAGTCTTTTATGAGATCAAAATATTTATTTCTTTCAAAAAAATCCGTTTTAATTAAAACTTATAACGAAATGTTAAAAAAAGTTATACAAACCTATGTATTTTACTTTTTTTTAACAAATACAAAATATCAACCAAAGATTATAAATATACATTATTATTTTTTTTAAAAAAAGGATGAAGATCAATGAAATGATTGGTAAATTCTCCCAAAACTTTTGCCAATTCAAAAAAACAAAATAAGTGATTTAGAAAAATATTTATCATAATAAGTTATTTGATTTTCTTTTTCGTTGTTTACTAAAATTCGGTTTTTCAAACGTATTCATAATGATGTTTTTCTAATACAATAACAATATCTACTATTTATTTATAAGGCTTTAATAATAATTATGGCTGTAAACAAACCGGATGTTCGGCGGACATCTGGCCGTTCGTTCGGCAAAAAGTTTGTTTGTGTTCATCCGTTTAGTAAACGAACCGGACATGAACAAAAAAAATTTGTTCGGTAAGCTTAGCAGACGAACACGGACAAAGGTCATGTTCGTTCAATAGTATTCATGAACGTTCGGTAACGTTCGTCGGTCTGTAAATGTGTGGTATTTTATAATTAATATGTTTTTATTTGTTTGTTTTCTACCATATTACCCTGGTATATAAATCAAGTGAAAAATTAAACAAGCCTACTATGTTAAGTGTTAACTATTTTTAGATATCTTGTGGTGTAATTTTGAATTTGTGAGTGAACACGTGTGGATTTATGATTATTCTTTTGAGTTAATATGTAATCGTTTTTGTTTGTTTGTGTATTAGAGTAGTTTATGTTTGTTTGTCCATTAATGTTCATTAGTGCGCGTTAGTGTTCCTTTGTCCATTAGTGTCCGCGTGTTCATTTGTTTATATGTGTTCGTTAGTGTTCATTTGTCCATTAGTGTCTGTTAGCGTTCGTTTACAATACTAATGAACGGACACGGACAAACCTAATTCCTTAATGGACTGACACAAACATGAACACAAAATTTTCGTTCAGTAGAGTATTTGTGAACAGTCTGTCTATCCAATAAAAACTTAATGAATGAACACAGACATCGGTTTTTGTTTCCTTTTTCCCGCTCTCCTGATTTCCAAATTCTCCGTCAAAGCACAACATTGTTCTTGATTGATTAATGGCCATGGATGCTATTGATTACATAGATTCTGTTGGTAATGATCACCGGAGTGCAACACGCTTTACGATCTCTATCAACGCAAGTTATGGCATCAACTCACCTTCAACCTCCAGGTACGTACTAATTATCATCTCTTCCTTCAAATTACCCTTTGAAATTAGGTCAAGTTCATATTATGCCTTCTGTTACTAGTCTAATACTTGTAATCAAATATTAGGTCAGGTTCACATAAGCGGGTATGCAGCTACGTTTATTGCTCGCTTTGGTGCATGTTTATATCTCATAATATATTTAATTATTTGTTGGTGAATTTTCATATCATTGGTAAGTCACACATGATTAATCTGAAGAATTTGTTATAGTCTGCATATATGTGTCTATATGACATATAATCACAATTCTTTATAATGGATATCTAAATGTTGTGTTTTGCATCATAGTATTTTGCCTCTCATACATGCATCACTGCAATGGTGGGAGATAACATTTATGACTTCGGAGAACTACTTGCGCATCCAATTGTGAGTATTATCTTCATCTTCCTTAATTATGCTTAAACTTTTATTAAATAGACATCTAATATGGTTATTTAATATGACGTCTACAATCATGAGATCTAATTTCATAACATCTAAATTTTTTTTATATATCTTTCTCATTGAACATTTATGTTGAGGGATATGAATAACCATCACCTCTTCGGTTGATTAAGAATATTTAAATCCTTAATCAGATCTCAAAGAAAGCTATTTTTTAAGGTAAAAGTTTGTTGATATTCCTTAAACTGGTTAGTAGAGGTAAATGAACTTTTCAAATAATAATAGCATGAGAGGTTGTAAACTTGTAGTCATTTGTAAATTACTAAAATTGATGTGTGCATCACAACGTAGATCAAAAGCACAAGTTACAAACAAGAAGTTTAGTGATTTACAAATTAATTATCTTATCAAATTATTTCTTCTACTTATAATAAAGATATTACAATAGATCATTACTGATATAACTTCAATTTTGAAACTTTTGCAGATAAAGAGTCTTCTAGGGTCACCATATGAATGGATCTACCAGATTCTCGAAGCACTTAACTCTGGGAATCTGGTTCATTATCAAGAACAATGTACGACTCACAAAACTTGTGTAGATTCTCAGCCTGCTTTGGTCAAAAACGAGAAGAAACTTATGGAGAAGATCAACATTCTTCTGTTGATGGAATTGATTTTCAGGTTTTCCATAAAAAAATTTACACCTTTTCGTTTATATAATTAAAAAACCGAATTCTTTCTATATATTTTACTTCTTTCACTTGCAGGCTACCGCCAAAAGACAGAACTATCCCTTTGACCACCATTGCAGAGTTCATGGAACTTACTGTTAAAGATGTGGAGCATCTTCTTTTAAAAAGCCTATCAGTAAGAATTATATTATTCGATATAATCTAATCTTGAGTACGTTTATTAGGAGACTGTCTGAATTAATATAATTTCAGGTTGGTCTTATTGAGGGGATGATTGATGATGTTGATGGAACAGTTGATGTGTCACGGGTTCAACCGAGAGTTTTGGGAATGAGTCAGATAAAGTATTTGAGACATCGGTTGGCTCACTGGTTGGGTAAAGTTCAGTGGGTTATAATATCAATGGAAACGGGAGCACCCGAGTATGTTGTTCTTTAAGTCACGTCTCATGCAAACCTTTGTAAGCATCTGTACAGTCGTACAGAATTCTTTTGTATACATCACACCGAGTTCTTACCCGGTTAACGCATATAAACAATCTGTCATATTGGAGTTCTGACTCACTGAATGCACATAGACAGACAATCCTTTTAATGGTTGTAATCTCTTCATAAAGGTTTTGTTATTGTTGTATATGTTTATAGTTGTCAAAAGTAACTTCTAACAAATATATCTAACAATACAATATTTACATTAACAAATAAGTTTTTTAAAGACTAAATACATAAGTTATAACATTTGCATAAACAATCGTTATACGTTTTCACAAATAAGCAATCAAGAGAGAATTACATTAGTTATAACAAATGCGAGTTGTTGAAAATTTGAAATGGAATATTTAAACTCCCAAGTGCATAAACACATTCACTAACCCTTAAAAAAATCCAAATAAAATCATAACTTATTCACCATCACCATCACCATCACCATCTTATCTACACAAAAACCATAAACACAAATCAAAACATAATTCACCTCACCTCACCTCACCTCACTTCATTCAACCCTAAGAAACCCGCGGTGGCGAGCTTACATCCGTTGTACTATAAAACGAGTCTTCAGGCCCGTTATAGTACGTCTCTTCCTTCTCATCATCCCACTTCACTATCTCCCTTATGTACTTAAACGCTTCATCAACAGTCACACGGTCCCGAGCCCGCGATTGCCACACATACAGCTTTTGAGTGGTCAAAGATGCATACAAATCCTTGAACTTCACCGCCACATAATAGTAGGCTTGGTGAGCCAGGTTATGGTTATTGGTGTAGGGTCGAACCGGGCTGAAGTCGGTGAACCACTCGCACGCACTTAACGGGGTTTGCTTCAGTTTCTCCTCGAAAAGGTCGTATTTGTTTAGGATTAGAACGAATGGGGTGTCTTTGAAACATGGGTGTTTGACCATTGACTCGAAAAGTTCTTTGCTTTGGATCATCTTGTTTTGAAGGAGGGACCCGCTTCCCGAGGCGTCGGGTGATAGCCACATTTGGTCATAGTCACTTAGGGCGACACAAAAGACGACGACACGAACGTCCTCAAACATTTCCACCCATCGACAGCCTTCGTTCATTCCTTTCGCGTTTACTCTAATGAGTTGGTATCTAACAAAAAGAAGATCATTAATAATAAGTCATGGCTTATAATTTAAAATTCAACTATAATGATAAAAAAAATTACAAGTTTATAAACATGTTTACTCATTTTTATTTTATTTTATTTTTTTTTGCACAAAATATAATTAGATTTATTGACTGAAATCAGTTTTAATCGACCCATGAGCAAAGCTGGTGGCTAACCGAATTAACAAAATTGTATTTAACACTAACCGAAAATGCTTTTAACCAAAACCGGACTGTTTTGAAAAACTAAAAACGAAAGCGTCGATTATAATGCTGGTTTTGGCTCATAAGTCATAACGGAACCAAACCATGACCACACATATTTTCCTCTTGAACTTAACTCTATATTATTTATCCTATCAATTTATTTTTCAAAATAATTTAAATTCTTCACAAGCAGCAGTTTTTTTCATTTTATTTTTATTTTTTTAAACTTATATTAGTGCATTTAACCAAATAAATTAAGGGCAATTTTGTGAGTGAATCTGGAGAAAAAATATATAAATATACCTGGAAAGAGGTTGTGATTGACCATCAAGATTGTCGGTAAACGTCTCGGACATGGGACTACGGTCATCAAGGGAGAATTCAATAAAAGCCAACCCATTTCCTTGGGTCACTCCTTCAGCGTATAGTATGTCATGCTCGGACGGTTCATATTCGTTGCTGGAAACCTCAACCGCCTGAACCCGACACAACATTATATCATAAACATGTTTGAAAAATAGTAAATCTTGTTGCTGTAATAAAATGGCCATTTTTTGGAATTTAACATTCGGATGAATTGTAAGTCAACGGATTACATTCTCGTTTTGTCACATCATATGACAGAAGATGAAGATGTTGAAACAAAGTTTTTTAAAAAAAAAAAAACAATTTGGGCCCGTTTACTTATCATGGGTTGTGTTCTATCTCTATTCTCTAATGGGTCGAATTCAAATGAATAAGATTAAAAAGTTAGCAAAACAATGAAATGGTCAAAATGCTTCCAGTGGATAAAATAATGAGAATAAAAACAAAAAGTCAGCAAATGATGGAAATGGTCAAGCAGGTTGAATGCTTTAAATGAATAAAGCAAAATAAAAAAGTCAGCAAAAAGAGAAAAATGGTCAAACAAGTCAAAAGTCACCCAAAGTGTACAACCTCCTAGCAAGCTTTATTAATCTTTATTTTACTACTATGTAATAAATGGTATTCGCAATCGTGTTTATCCAACTGTTACTATCATGGTCAAGTGGTCAACACATTTCCACCTGCATAAATTTTACTCATTTTGACCCGAAGTCCCGAACCAACTAAACAAAATGATAAATAACAGCCGAAAAATGAGATAATAAACAAAATACCCGACTCAAGAAGTACTCTGCAACATCGGGTAGAAAATGCAATTCACTTCTCCTTTTATAAGTTTCCTGAATGGCTGGATCCTTCCACACCTCTTCAACAAGCGGAGCATATTCGCGTGTTGCAGCCGGGAAAAACGCATCCAAATCTCCGGTCGCGATAATATCAAGTAACCAGTCAGAAAAATGCTTCAGTCTCGGGTTAAGCGAGTACACACAAACATCACTTTCTTCATCGTTTTCCTCATTGCCTGAAATTAAACAACAAATTTATTAATGAACACATTCTCCTAAAAGCGTGCATGTTTTTATAAATAAGTTGAGATAATTAAATACTTGTCTCGTTGGAATTCTTTTTCATCAATGCTTCTTCCTCGAAACGCTCTCGGCCATCGAGCAATATGCTGAGGTATCTATACATGTTGCTTTGAATCATAAGCTTAATATTTTGCAACTCTTCGTCACTAAATCGGTTGCCATATAAGAATTTTGCCTGCCAATTTAAAGAAAAAATAGGATCATTATTTTACATTTCTTTTTTGTATGCATATATAATATTATAAATATCCAAGAATTTTACATGTTTTATATGGTTACCCAACCCGCCCATTTTGGTATGTTGTAGAGGTGGCAATTTTGACCCGTTTACTTAATAATGGGTCGATTCGAGTTTATGTTTTTATCTCTAACGGGTCCACCTTGAAAGATCAAGAATATTAAAGGAAACTGGTCGAAAATTGGTCAAGGAATACTTATATGCAAAAAAAACATATTCAGAACATTTTAGTCCAAAAATCAGTATATAAGCGAAAAACATGATTTTTTTAATCATACTTGACAAAAGTTTCAGACATAAGTGTTAAAAGGTGTGAATTTATAACAAAACACGAACCCAACACAAAATGTACAAGTTTAGGCATGGGCAGATCCACCTAGTAAATGGGTGGTTCCCAGGAACCACCCGAGTTTCGAAATAATAGCGTATTGATATATAGAAAATAATAGAGTGAACCGTCTTATAAATTAGAAAGGAACCATCCTAATTAGAATATAAGTTGTTGGTCTGGTGATAAGTCTATGAGTTGGTTAATTGAAGGTCACAGGTTCAAATCCGTTTTACACTACTTTTTTATTTATTTTTATAATGCAGCCTTTTGGAGTTCAAATCTGTTTTACACTACTTTAAAAATAAAAAGAATTTTCTATGCAGCTTTTAAGGGTTTCATAAACAAAACTTTTAAACAAAGATATAATTACAAACGCCGCTCTCTGCCTCTCTCCCCTCTCCATGATTATGCAGGCGCCACACCTCCTTCCTCCGGTAGTCCGTCCGGGCATTCGGCCGAACCATTGTATTTGTATTATTTAACGATTTCAAAAGATGATGGCTCGCAGGAAACAACTAAAAGTTTCTTTTTTAATTCGTAACGACCATTGTATTTATATTATGTGTTTTTTAATTTCGAATGATGATGTCATTTTTATTATTTTATCATATTTTTATTATGTAATGAACCGACCTAAACCATCGAACCAACCCGAAATTTTTATATTTGATTCCATGAAATTGAAGCATCTAAAAGTAGTGCACCACCTGAAAAAAATTCCTAGATCCGCCACTGGGTTTAGGTTAGTCAAAATGGGTTCAGATCAGTTTCGGGTCGAACCTATTTAATTATATAATTTTTAAAATATACATATATATATATGTTTTATGCCATAACCTAAAAGAATAATTTGTTTTTTTTGGACAAAATTTAAAAAATAAACGATGTACATACAAACACTTGCTTTCTAACACTCGCTGAGAAAGAGTGATTTATATAACTTTAAAACAAAATACCTGCTTAAAGATGGTGCTTGTGCCTGATCCTTCAAGTCCAAGTAACAAAAGCTTTTGAATTTTTTTGGGCTCAAAGTAATTAGGAACAGTATTATAATTGCTGGGTTCATCCTTCTCTCTTTGTGGCTGCCCGTGTGGCACAGGCAACGATAACAATGAACAAAGAAGCCGTGTGCTCGCCTACACAAAAACACATAATTATCCTAAGTATTATGCACACACTTGCCCCCCCCCACCAAAAAAAAACACAGTTATATGATATTTTATATACCTTTTCCCATATGTTTCCTTTGATATTATTTTGGCCTTCCTCCTCATAACGACCGTCATCGTAAACCCAAAAATGAGTGTCACGGGGACATTGCACATTTGCCAGCTGTAACAAATCGACAAAACGGAATTTAGAAGAACAGAGAAAATTAGTGATGGATGTTTTAACCCGTTTACTTGTGATGGTGGGAAATAAAAAAATAGTTATACGTCACAGTCATAAAAGGTGTATTTTTTAATACAGTTTTTTGTGAGAACAGAAAGAACAAAATATTTATCCATTATTCCAATCTTAAATTTTTTTTAAATACAAGAAAATTGAAATGCAATGGGTATCCATCACTTCTAATATACTAAAAGGATGTATAGAAAGAAAATGTGTTAAGTAATAGAACTTACACGTGCAAATCATGTGTAAATTCTATTTCCTACACACAACTTACAAATGTATAGGTAAATGTTTAGAAATGAAGATTACATATTAACAAACTAGGTTAATGGTTTGTATGTACATGATATACATTTGTATGTAAGAGGTAAAAGTTTTTAAAATTATGAACCAAAACAATATAGGTTTGTTCTTTTTATTCTCACAAAAATTTAGTGATTTGTTTATTTTTGTGATTTGTTTGCTAGTGTAATTATATTGTTTTTGCAATCACATTTAACACATTATTAATTTATGAAAAATAAATCTACCCTCAACACTCTCAGCTCAGTCTTTGTAATTTCTCGACCATTCATGTAAACTTCTGTATTTCCGTTGCTTGCCCTTGGACTAAGTTTCCCAGTAAAACTCAAATTTGAACTCACAACTCTATCGGGCTTTTCTCCGTCCTGAAAAATTAAAACAAAATATTACAATATTTACATGAAAATATACATCTGACAGTTTTAATCCAATTACTAATAATTCTATAAATTAGATCAGAGTCACTCGCAGTGCATTTTTAATGCATAAACCTCCTAAATCAAAATATTATTGAAATAATATTATTTTTATAATCGGATTTGATTAAGTAATCACTAATTACCTATAATCGCCAAAAAAATCTTTTAGGGCAACCTCACCCGCAATGTTACAACCCGTATAACTAATTACCGATTTGAGCTGTTACCCAACCCAGACCGACCCACCCATTTGGCCAAATTAAAAGTATATACATATCACATGTCATAACTTAAATGGATCGGGTATTTTATGTCAAAAGTCAAAACTAAAAGATAAAAGGGAAATTAGTATTCGGTGTTATAGGTTAAACCTAACTATATTTTCATCTCAACCATGAAAATTTGTGAGTTCGGGTTAAGAATAGCTCAAGATCCTCTAGAACCTCATAAACAATTTACAATAATAAATGATAATATTAGTTAGATACAACTATACAAATAAATAATAAAAACTATAACAAAGCTCCGGAACAATAAATATTTAAAACAGAATATAGTTAAAATGTTATAACATTCAAAAGGTTGATAAACTTTTTTTATCAGAACAAAAATTTTATAAGAAGTTTAATTACGATTATATACCTTTCCCCAAAGACCAGATTCTTTATCATACCAATACTTTCCCGGTTTCAGTTTCCGTGGTGGTAACGGGCAGCCCAAAAGTTCAGCCATTTCCTCGGGTTTAAGCGGATACCCATTAACAATTAACTGTTCGGGTCGTAGCTGATTAGCAGAACATTCTTTTTCAGCTTTCATTATCTGTTTAACTTCCAAAGGACTAAGTATACGCGATAATAGCCTCGAGTTTTTCCCCAAAATAAGACGTTTCGACTCGTCAATCGTCTCACCAAGACATGTAACGCACTTCCGACCCTCGGGCATTGATCCCATTGCTCTAAGAACACAGTTGCTACAATACTTTGCATCACAAACTAAACAGGATTCTTTACTTTCCCACTTTGCTTTACCACACCGATAACAAACGCGTCGTTTTTGCGTCTTTTTCATCTTTTCTTTAGAAACAGCAACGTATTCGGGATAACCGGGCCTCTCGACTTCTTTTCGTTCCGATCGATCAACCGTGTTGAAAGTTACAACCGGTCCCCGTCGAACCCCGTTCGCATGACCATCATCTCGGTTATGAACCGAACCGGGAGAGCCCGATGGGGAAGCCGAAAACGAGTCCGCGTTATGCAAAACCGAGATAACAGACTCTGAGCTTCCAGATAGTCTCGGGCTTTGATTTGGTGACCCGTTTACATCTGCGATATAAGAAACAGGCAATGGGATCGGGTCGACTACAGGCGGGCCCGGGCCAACATCACGAGTGACGGATCTTCTTGAACCGGAGAATGATTCGGCTAAAGATGCAGTTGGGATTGATCGAGTGTTTATATCTAAAGGTTCTACCCGAGGAAGCTCGTAAGATACATCGGGTCCCATGTATTCTATCGCGATCGAGTAATCAAGCTCATCACTTTCTTCAGGCAGTGGTGTTCCTTTAGGAAGCATCTTTTTTACTGTTTCTCTCCAATCTTTTGCCCTGTGTTCATCCATATCCTTCATCCCAGTTCTTTAAAAAGCTTCAAGATTAAAAAAAAAACAATTTTTTGATCGAATTAGGGCTTATAACATCAGATTTCAACTACCCAGATCAGAAAATGATAGATTCACCCAAATCAAATAACCAACAAAATCACTTCAATTTTAGGGAAATTCTTGAAAAACTCAACCATTATAAAGAATCAAATTAGGGCTTTATATCATCAGATTTCAACTAGCCAATTCAGAAAATGATAGATTTGACTGATTTGTAAAAAACCCAAATCGGATTACCCGAAAAAATCACTTCAACTTTGTAAAAAATCAGGAACCACAAAGAACCAAACATTAACTCCAATTAGCACAAAATTGAAGTGAAAACATGATCAATTGAGTAATTTCTAGAAACCCTAAATCAGATTAAAGAAGAAGAAAAAATACCAGAATTATGCAAAAAGATCCAATCCAATATGGGTGTTGATGATTTTGGTCAATATAAGGTGATAGTCAATAAAGGACCCCACCAAGGAATCAACCAAAAGTCTTCATTTCATCATAGCCGTCAAAGTCCACCTTTTTGGTAGATCTTTTCAAAAACTTTGAACAAAAAGAAACAAGATTACAATTTACACCAAACCCATTTGAATCGGTCAAAATCTTCAAGTTTTACTTGACAAGATTTGAAAGATTCAGCCTAAAACAATGGAAAATGACAGATTTTGTCAGCAATAAAAAGACTTACACCAAGTTTATGTTTATGGCTTTTAGAGTAAAGGGGTTTCTAGAGTAAAAGGTATGAGGGGCGTGCGTGTAGACTGTAGAATAGATAGATAGATAGATAATAACTATGTGTTTGTGTGTGTATGTCTATATAAATATAATATTATATATATTAACTGGGAAAGTGACAAGCAAAGGAAAGGAATTTACTTTTTTACCTTTTGGGATTATGAAAAGAGGTAAAAAGCTTTCTAAACAACAGTCATTGGAGGCAACATATATACATACAAATTGTGTGTGTGTTTTGGTGAGAGAGAGAGAAAGAGGTGGTGAAGTGATGGTTATTGATGGATTGATGGGGTTTGTGGAGACCATGTTGTTACATAGTGTAATGTGTCATAAACATTATTTTAGGTGTCTGAAATAATCGAAGGTTTTAACCAAGTTTACAGTTGGAATTTTATTACACCTCTCTAATATGTTTCTAATATTTTAAGTTTTCTTTTTCTTTTTCTTCTTTTTTTATTTTTTATGTTTTAACGATGATATGATTTACATGTTATCGATGTTGTCAGTAGGAAAGAAGTTTAAAATCGGTACAAGTCTTGAATGACTTGTAACTTACGTACAATACACATGCTTATTATATAATGGTATGCAAGAGTGTATGCCACAAGCTTTTGTATGCGGTGTAAAATAACCCAAGGAAAAGGGGGATGGCGTATGATGTGTTGACAGTGTATTATACGCCACATAAGATTCTGATAACTTGGGAGTGTTACTTAGGTTTTCAATGTGTAACCTCATTTAGTGGTTTGCTAATATTGTGTGTGCGAATATACTTTCTTTCTAGTTAAACTCATCGAATAACAGAAATCAAGATTAAGTCTCGAAATGGATCGTCATACTCAATGTTTTTATAAGGTGTCAAACTAAGTTGTATTAGGAAACAAGCTTCGATGTTTTGTTAGTAGTTGTGATTCATGAAAAGGGTTGTAAAGTTTAAATAGCACACATGCGTTTAATATTTGTAAAGGTTGAGACTATTTTTTGTATTGAGATTGATTTTTTAGTCTAAAATTTTGGGTGTTACAATAAATAATTAACTCATGTAAATCATATTTTTGAAGTACTTATTGCAAGTTAATTATTTTGTTTAATACTCAAATGATTTGTCAACTTTTTTATAGAATGTACTTCTAAATCAGGATTTTCTACTTTATTTTAAAAGACACAGTGAAGAAATCTTAACAAATACGCACACAAAGTGTTCCTACACAAGAACATGCATTGTCTTGTGATATTTCAGACAAGAGAGCTCTCTCATGTAGTACAACTACAGTTCAATTGTTGCATTTTGATAAATAAACATGCAACAAGAAATATATTTTACGAGAACAATGGTTTATGTAACATCATACTTTCAGTTATAATAATAAATGAAATTTCGTTTATTCAATAATGTGTCGTGCATCGGCTTAGATAATAAACTATAAGAGGGCGGGATGCGTACCTGATAAAAGTCGAGGGTTTGTTAAGGCGAGGGTGCGGTGCCAACCTGGCGTATGTTGTCAACGCCACGGCCGAGACAAAAGAAAGGAAAGATGTTCCTATTGTGTGCGACTACCCAGAAGTCTTTCCTGAAGATCTTCCGGGGTTGCCACCGGAGCGTGAGATAGAATTCCAGATAGATTTAACTCCGGTATAAAGTTATATCAAGGTCACTAATTTACCAGGAGCCCAGCCCGTCGCGAAAGTGCCTTACCGTCTAGCGCCGTCCAAGATGAAGGAATTAATGTCCCGGCTACAAGAAATCCTCGATAGAGGTTTTATAAGGGCAAGTATTTCCCCGTGGGGCTCACCAGTGTTGTTTGTTAAGAAGAAGGATAGAAGTATGAGAATGTGTATTGATTATCGCGAGTTGAACAAGCTTACGGTAAAGAACAGATGTCCTTTGCCAAGGATTGATGATCTATTTGACCAACTACAAGGTTCAATTTGGTTCTCACAAATAGATCTCAGATCAGGCTATCATCAGCTGAAAGTGAGAGAGACAGACATCCCTAAAACAGCGTTTTGGACGCGGTATGGACACTACGAGTTCCTTGTGATGTCATTCGGTCTAACGAATGCTCCCGCATCATTTATGGATATGATGAATAGGGTGTGTCGGCCGATGTTGGATAAGTTAGTTATCGTCTTCATTGATGATATATTAATCTATTCAAAGAATGAGTCAGATCATGCTGAGCATCTGAGAGAGGTATTGGAGACTCTGAAGAAAGAGAAGTTGTGAGCTAAGTTTTCAAAATGCGCGTTCTGGTTGCGAGAATTGCAGTTTCTAGGTCACGTGATCAATCCTGAAGGGATTACCGTGGACCCAGCTAAGATTGAGGCGATAATGAATTGGAAGACTCCACAGAACCCGACTGATATACGAAGCTTCTTAGTGTTGGCTGGCTATTATAGGAGATTTATCGAAGGCTTCTCCAAGATAGCCGCACTGTTGACCGGTATGACCCGAAAATCGGTAGTATTCAATTGGGGTAAGTTCCAAGAAGAAGCTTTTGAGGAATTAAAGAAAAGACTCACGCAAGCTCCAATCCTTGCTTTACCCGATGGTAACGAGGATTTGGTTGTTTGTACTAATGCTTCGCATCGTGGGTTAGGTTGCGTGTTGATGCAACGAGGAAAAGTGATAGCTTATGCGTCTTGATGTATAGAAAAACATACATCTTTTTAGCATTAAATAATCTCTAAAAACTGCAACTTTTATCGTATAATATAGTTAAAATAACTACTTATCATGTTAAAATATATTTTCAGGTGAATCCAAGCCTCAAACGAAGAAACGAATGAAAAAACCAAAGAAAACAGCAAAACATGGGGTTGTGCTACAGAAAACATAGGGTTGTGCTTCTGAGAACATGGGGATGTGCTTCTGGAAACACGGGGTCGTGCTTCTGGAAACACGGGATCGTGCTTCTGGAAACACGGGGCCGTGCTCTCTTATCAGAAAAAGACAAAATCTACAAGAAAAGATAAAATAAAAGACAACTGGACACGGGGTCGTGCTTCAATGGACATGGGGCCATGATTACCTTTTAGAAATGACAAAAAGAATTAGCACATGTCACTAAAAAGCACGGGGTCGTGCCTCAGGAAGCACGGGGCCGTGGTGAGTCATCATGTACGATCTGACAACATGCAATTAGGACACGTAGACACGGGGTCGTGCTTAATAAAGCACGGGGCCGTGCTTCTATCTCCAGACAGCCTATAAATAGAAGCTCTTGTGTCATTTGAGAAGTGTGCCTTGAAGAGAGTTCTATATGGTTTTTGTAACGTCCTAAATTTCGTATTTAATAAAAGAAAGTCGCGTTTAGTTATTGGGCCTGAATAATAAATTAGTATTTATAAAGATCATGGACTTGGACTAATTAAGATGGATTAAAGGGAATGGGCCTTAGGTCCATGGGCTTTAAGGGATATAAATACCCCTTAAACCATCCTAAAACCCTAACTATCATTTCCATCTTTCATAAATCTCTAAACACTCAAAATACACACACACCCTACACCACTATATTCGGCCGTGAGCTAGGGGATAGGAACGAAGCCAAGCAAGCACTAGTTGGTGATTAGATCTTTAGCATACAAGATAAACACAAGATCTAGAGTTCATAATCAAGCCAAACGAAACCAAACGAACCCGTTAAGGTATGTTTTGATCCTAAAGATTACGTTTTTATAGACGTTCAGTCTTGAAACTTAGAACGAGTATAGATCGGATATAAATGAAACGTAAAGTTGCGAACTTGATGCTAAAACGAACTCGTTAGACCTGCGAATATGTGCGGCTCGTGTAAAATGAATCCTAGATCTAGTATTAAATGTTTAAGCCTTAAAGTTTCATGCTTTATGCTATTACGGGTCAAGTTTTATCCGAAAATGAACTTGAGAATGTTTACGGGTTTGGTTAAACTCGCATTCAAGGATTTCAGGATGAAACGATTATGATTAAGGGGTTTTAGAGCGAACAGTAACCCCTGCTGGGCAACTTCGCCTTCAAGCTAAGTTCTCCACTGCTAAACTTCGCCACCATAAGTTCACTGAGGTATAAGTTCGTCTGTTACCAAGTTCGCCCATGATAACTTCTCCTAAGGCTAAGTTCGCTAATGCTTAACTTCGCCTGGCATATGCTCGCTTAGGGTTAACTTCGTCGAACACTAATTTCGCCTATGCTTAAGTTCGCTAACAATAAATTCGCTTAAAATTAAGTTCGCCAAAAGTTAAGTTCGCTGGGAAATAAATTAAAATCCTAATGAAAAATATGTTAAGACAGTTAATGGAAATAAATTTTTTCCAAGCTGACCTGGCAGCTCGACCCCAGCCAGGGGCTCTGCCCCTTGGACCCTGCTAGGGTCTGCCGCCCCTAGACCTCGCTGCCAGGGGCGCTGCCCTCGGACCCCCGTTCGTTGTGGGTAGTAGCTAAGACTAGAAAGATGATATGAGTAGTGATAGTTAATTGATACGTGTACTTATTATACAGTCAGCCGTGCACAACTGAATAAAGGGATTACGATTAACGGTGAACGTAACCGCATTCAGGTGAGTTTCTAGCCCCATTTCTTTGTTACGTTTTCGGGGCTGTGTGCATACTCGATGTGATAGTTAATACACTTACCTTAACTGGTAAGTGTATGCCTTATATGGTTTATATGTTATGTATGTATATCTTAAATGTGAATGAAAGCTTGTCGGCATGTGAACGATCTTCGGATATTGCACGTGCTAACAAGGGAGGTATGTTTATGATAAATGAATGTGTACGATAGATATATATACAGTATATGAATATGTATGAATGATTAAAGAAAGTATGCATGTTATGGGTATGTAAAGACAGTATGTACGAAGATGAAGAAAGAGGGACCAGACCCTAATAATATCTGAGATAGAGAAGGAGGGACCAGACCCTTTATAATATCTGAGATAGAGAAGTAAAAAGGGACCAGACCCTACTAATATCTGAGATAGACAAGAAATGGACCAGACCCTAAAATTTCTGAGATAGACAAAGGAAAGAGGGACCAGACCCTAATAATATCTGAGATAGAATGGACAGTAACTATATAGTATGAAAGTAATAAAGTATGAATGTACGTATGAAATAATGTAATGAAAGTAGTTAGTAAAGTAATTATTATGTATCTTCGGATGCATGATTGAAGGTAAGTGTATGTAATTTATTATGCTTGATTAACTAGGACTCACTCAGCGTAGCTGACTTTTAGTATGCACGCAGGTGAGTAGAATGAGGCAGCTCGCTTGAGGGGACACGTGGCAGAAGAATAAGAGTCTGTCATCTGAAGACTTATGATGTTTTAATTTTAATTACTTTGCTTTTGAAAGACAAGTTGTTTGTTAAGGCAAGTTTCGGATTGTTATGAAATGTTTTATGAAAGCTTTTATGTTCCGGGTAAAGTTTTAATTAACTCTGATATTTGAACTGTGTTTATGAGTAAATCCAACATCCAAAGTAGGGCTACCGGTAACGGGGCCTTACAGTTTTCACTTATAAAAACACCCATACACTCACATTGAAGATCTAGTGAAGAGTTTGAAGGCTTGGAGGTCATCATCATCAACCATTATCATCATCCATCCACCATCATCATTAAGAAGGAAGATTCATCCACATTTGGTTAGATTGTTCTAGTTTAATCATGTGTTTGTTATTATCATCCATCTCAATGTTCATAACTATGCTCATTATGAGCTAAACTCCATCTACCATCTAAAATCTATGAAGAAGCTTTGTTTTACTTGATGATTATATAAAACATGTGGTTTAGTTTGGTTAAGTACATGGTTATCTTGCAATTATCTTTTGATGAGAAATGTTTCACAATCTTAATTCAACAATTCAAAGTTGGTGATTGTCGATTACATTGACAATCATTCATGATCGATTCATGTTTTTGAAAGATAGAAATACTTTGATAACTTAACGAAACATGGATTCTTATATTGTACTTAGAAATGATTATCTATACGTTATGCTCTATTTCTCTTAAGTTTTGGTAATCCGAAAACAGCTTCGTTAACGCGATTGCTTAGGATATCATGCTAGTTAAAGAAATCATATGTTAACGGAATGTGTAATTATAACCTACTTATATCAACCAAGGGGAGGTTATGTGATAAACTATAACCACCTGAAGTTGTTAGAATTGGTATTTGAGAAATCGAAGTCAATCCTAATCTTTCTACTTTACTAAACTACTTGCCAACTCAAATTGACATTCTCGTGGTAGCATGCCATTAGGAAAGGGTCGACTTTAAAATGCGCATGCTACTTTCTTTTATGTCATAGGATACACTCACTTAGAAATGAGGGCTATCCTATCATATATTATTACGACAAGTTCATCACATGTTTACAAATTAATCATCAAGGATAAAATGGATTTGATTCTTGATCTTAGATAGTAACCTTCATAAAATTGAACTACTTGTTTATAATTTCTCGTCTTGGTCACCTATATATTATATATAAGTATTTACTTTTTATAAAAAGTTCAAAAAAGCAACCCCAAATATGATTAAAACCTCCGAGTAAAATAAAACGACGATTCATTATTAGAAACATTTGTGTCCACGGATCGATACTTGGTTCTTACCAATACTATTATGCGTACACTATAGGTACGCTTGCCTATTTTGTGTGTGTTTAGTCTTTGTAAAAATCACTTTTATAAATTTAAAACACGATCTTGTGCAAAAGCAAATCATCCTACCTTTATATTTTACAAGCTGCACGCAACACACATCACGTCTAGACAGTTGAAAGTCAACGAGAGTACTTTCCTGACGCATGATTTAGAGATAGCAGCAGTAGTACATGCTCTCAAGATATGGAGACATTTTCTGTATGGTACAAAGTGTACCATTTACACTGATCATAAAAGTTTAAAGTACTTATTCGAGCATAAAGAATTGAACATGAGGCAGAGATCGTGGTTAGAATTTATAAAGGATTACTACTGCGACATTAAGTACTATCCGGGTAAAGCTAATGTGGTCACCGACGCGCTAAGTCGTAAGAATGAGGAAGTCATTTCAACAGTGATGTCATACCAGTTGATTATGAACTCAAGTCTATTTGAAGAAATCATCAAGGTGCAGTCATAAGTGCTGCTAGATGAAGGGCTAGTAAAGAAAGAGAGGATTTTCGGTCAGCAAGATGAATTGATAGAAAACACGCATGGTGTTAATACTAGGTTTGACCGTGTGTGGATTCCACGCCATTGAAGTCTTACGGTTTGAATTTTAGATGAAGCTCATAAGTCAAGATATTAAATCCATCGGGGATCCACTAAGATGTATCAGGACTTGAATAGAAACTATTGGTGGCCGGGTATGAAAAATGATGTGGTAGATTATGTCAGTAAGTGCTTAACTTGTTTGCAAGTCAAAGCTGAACACCAGAAGCCTTATGGGAAGATTCAGCATTTGGAGATACCTGAATGGAAGTGGGAACACATCACCATGGATTTCATAACTAAGCTACCCCGTACAGCTCATCATCATGATACCATTTAGGCGATTGTGGATCGTTTGACTAAGAGGCTATCTTGTCAGAAACGTTAGAAAATGTGTTCATAAAAGAGGCTGTGGCTTAGCATGGAGTGCCCCTGTCGATCGTGTCTGATAGAGATACTCATTTTACTTCAAGATTTTGGAAGAAGTTCCACGAAGCTATGGGAACAAGATTGAACATCAGTATAGCGTATCATCCTCAAACAGATGGACAGTCTGAAAGGACTATCCAAACCCTTGAGAATATGCTACGTGCTTGTGTTTTAGACTTTGGAGGGAGTTGGGATGATCATCTGCATCTGGCAGAATTCTCCTATAACAAAAGCTACAATTCAAACATTGGTATGCCAGCGTTCGAAATGTTGTATGGGAGACGTTGTAAAACTCCTGTATGTTGGGGAGAGATTGGTCAGAAAGAGATCGGATGTTTGGAAGTTTTTCAAGAAACCTCGTCAAAGTTCGATCAAATCAAGGCAAGAATGAAAGCTACACAAGACCTTCAGAAGTCGTATGCTGATAAGCGGCGACGACCGATTGAGTTTAACGTTGGTGACAATGTGATGCTCAAGGTCTCGCCTTGGAAAGGAATTATTCGTTTTAGAAAGAGAGGGAAGTTGAGTCCAAGGTACATTGGACCGTTTAATATTATGGATCGTGTGGGTGAAGTGGCTTACAAGCTAGATTTACCCGAGGAGTTTAAACGAATTCATTCAACATTTCATGTTTCTCATCTGAGGAAATGTCTAGCTGATGACACATCTAATGTGCCATTGGTGGATATTGAGGTTGATGAACAGCTGAACTAATTGAACAACCTGTAGAGATAGTGGACCTCAAGGAAAAGCAACTTCGTCACAAGGTTATACCCTTAGTGAAAGTGATATTGAAGCATCGCAAGAAATCGGACGCCACTTGGGAAGTTGAGGAAGAAATGCGCAAGTTTTACCCGAATTTGTTTATGTGATAGTTAGATTTCAGGGACGAAACCTCTTTAAGGAGGGAAGACTTGTAACATCCTACTTGGGTTATAATAATAAATAAAATTTCTTTTATTCAATAATGTATCGTGCATCGGTTTAGATAATAAACTATAAGAGGGCGGGCTTGGACTTTAGAAGATGGAATAAGAGATGGAATGGGCCTTAGGTCCATGGGCTTAAGGAAGTATAAATACCCCTTAAACCCTAATCCTTTCCATTTTTATCCATCTCTATACCATAGCCTACATCGTGAAAAAAACACACACAAACGCTATACTATATCCCGAGCCAAGATCCGAAGGTGAAAATCCAAGCTTGTTGATGCTAGAACGTGGTGCACATCAATACAATATCGCGTTCGTAGATCGTCTCGTTTAAGGTACCTTAATAATGGAAACTTGTTCATCTAGATTCAGATTCGTTTAGGTAAATCTAGAACTGTACATAACTGTTAAAAACGAATCCAACGCAACAAACCTCATTGAAATTTGTTAATATTTGATGGGTTAATTGATTATTTAATGAGTCGTATGTATATATGTAAACTGCACCATGTAAAACCTAATATTTGGACGATTGATGGTTTGGGGTTTGTAGGCGCTAGGATTACGAGTTCAATGGTACCAAATTTGTGTTGTTTCGTTGAGAATCGAAGGTTTATTGCAGATCTGATGAATTTTTACTGCGTATGTTCTTATCAATTTTGACTTTGACCCCTTTAGTCAAAGTTTGGATAAGAACAGATGCTCATTCGTTATGATAAACGAATCACTGGTAATTCGTTACGTGTTCATAATGAATGGGACTCATTCGTGTGACTTAATAACGAATGGACCCTTAATTCGTTATCTATCCATTCGTTAGATTAAGATAACGAATCAGGTCATTCGTTATATGCTTATTCGTTAGGACAGGATAATGAATCAAGTCATGATAAGATAACGAATCAGCTAACGAATCAAGTCATATCTGATAACGAATTAGGTCATATCCTGATAACGAATTAGGCTTAATTCATTATAGCGAATGAGTGGGCGAAGTAGATAATAATTTAAAATCCTAATGGAAATTGTGTTAAGACTGTTAATGGAAATAAAATTTTTCAAATATGACCTAGCAGCTCGACCCCAGCCAGGGACTCTGCCCCTTGGACCCCGCTAGGACTGCTGCCCCTATAACCCCGCTGCCAGGGGCGCTTCCCCCGGACTCCCGTTCGTTGAGGGTTATAATTAAACTAGAAATACGATATGGATAGTGATAGTGATTAATACGCGTAATAGCTATACAATTAGCCATGCACAACTAAAGAAAGGGATAACCATTAACGGTGAACGTAACCGAGCTTAGGTGAGTTTCTAGCCCCATTTCCTTGTTATGTTTCCGGGGCTGTGTGCATACTCAATGTGAATGTTAATACACTTACCTTAAATGGTAAGTGTATGCCCTAATGATGAATGTGATAGTTATGTTTATAATATGAATGCATGCTTGATGGTACGTGAACGATCTTCGGATATTGCACGTATTGTTAAGGGAAGCATAGTGTAGTATGTATGATATGAGTATGTGAATAAGGAAGTATGTATGAATATAGTATGCATGATACTGTGAAAGGTACGTATGAATGTGATAATGATAATGATAATGATTGTAAAAAGTAATCTAAGGTTAAACGGTTCATACCTTAATAATATATGCGAAGGTTAAAGGGTTGCATACCCTAATAATATATGCGAATGTTAAAGGGTTTCATACCCTAATAATATATGCGAAGGTTAAAGTGTTGCATACCCTAATAATATATGCGAAGGTTGAAGGGTTGCATACCCTAATAATATATGTGAAGGTTATAGGGCGTAATGTTTTTAAAACATAAGGTGTGAATATGAAGGAAGGTATGAAAGTAAGTAAGTATATTAATGTATGAAAGTATGAAGTATGTACGAAAGTAGGTAGTCATGAATGTGTTGTATGTTGTATGATTAACTAGAATTCACTCAGCGTAGCTGACTTTTAGTATGCACGCAGGTGAGTAGAATGAGACAGCTGGCTTGAGCAGGGGCACATGGCAAAAGAATAAGAGGCTGGCATTTGAAGACTCAAGATGTTTTATATTTATAATGTTTTAATTTTAACGACAAGATGGTTGTTTAAGACAAGTTAAGAATTATTGTGTAACATTTTATGAAAGTTTTAACATTGCGCGAAAGTTTTAATTAACTCTGATATTTAGAACTGTGTTTATGAGTAAATCCAACGTCCAATGTATGACACCGATAACGGGGCCTTACAGTTTATAAAGAGGTCTCGTACTTACATTTTATCTATTTATTTTGAAATATAAACCATGATCAAATTGCTAATTTAAAATAACAAATTACAAGAACACATTTAATCACAAAATTTGTCAATTGCTTAGAAATCTTCTACATCTAATTTTATATCTATCTTTATTTTATTAAATATAATTTTTGTTCTTTTTTTTATTGTATTTTCTATTTCTTCTATGATATTCGGCCCCTCGCGCCAACAATATTGTCCGCGTTGCCCACGAAGAGCACATGGATTTGTTTTTGGTTGCCTAGGTGAAGACTTGTCACACCTCAACCTCAAGCGGAAATGCCGGGGTGTGAACTGATTGTTCACAGCTCACAAAGTACTATCATGCAATTATAAGTGACAACATCTAATTAATTACTTTAAATAAAAAATTTACATTTAAGTACATCAAGTTCAAATAAATTACAAAACAAGATCACACAATTATTGAATAAGTTTTATATCCCAAAAGTTATCTCTAAGTAATCTTCATCTTGATAAACAATTCAACCTGATAACCTGCAAATGCGTACAAAATAGATATTTTTGTCAACACGAGGTTGAATGAGAAAATCACCATTTTAATTACAATACAATTATATAAATAAAGAGGAAAACTGTTATCTGTGAGTATAAACAATCAAACCATAGCATGTAAATATTGCAAACAATAATGATGTGTGGGCTAAACCGATGTCATGCGAATCAGGCGTTGGTTACCATGATGGATTAATTGAGTTGTCGGTGAAACCATTGTCATGTGACAATTGGTAAATGATGGACCTCTCCGAATGCGATAAATTTTTAAATACTATTAAATCAATACAATGTGAACACATGGCCTTCAACTAGGCCGTCCACATGTGCAATCCAGTCATCAAGTTACCATTCTCAGAAGGTCTAATATTGCGCCACGTGTCCTGGTCTCCAAACTCACAAAAAATCAAAACCTGGTTTTTTTTTCACAAACTCTATTGATCTCCACCACCGTTTCTCTCTCTAATCTCCCGATGATTATACCAACCCTAATTCAGGCGGCGAGATCTACAATCAATTCTACCACTGATTTTCGGTCTAACTTTCCGATGAATATACGAATCCTACATCCGTCGTTCAGATCCACCATCGAACCTCTACATTGTTTATCAACAATACGAGCCCTATTTGTGCCGTTTGGATTCGAACCGATTGGAGAAATCAAAATACTGGGATTTGATTATCCGATGATTATATTGAAGGTAACTATCAATCCAATTTTACAAATACAGTTATTTTATTTAAAAAATTCTCAATCTTTCCGGCAAATCTGTTATACGCATATTTTATGTTTACTGATGTTTACTGATTCTTCCGGTTAATTAATAATTTTTTTGTTTACTGATGTGGACTGATTCTTCCGGCAAAATTTTCCTTCAATACTTTATATCCAACCGATTTGTTGATATATTTCTGTATAATTTTTAATTGTTTTCTTTGTCCTAGTATTAAAATTTTCCGGCTAACCTGTTCTTATAGTTTTGTTTTTCAAATATTTGTTTTTAAAATTCCGGCTAATTTCCGTTCAATATATTTCCCCGATGGTTTTTGTATTGTTATGGAAATATTATTTTAATTAATTTATATCCGACCAATTTTATGATCTATTTGTGTGAAATTTATAATTGTTTTCTTTGTCCAATCTTAATTATGATTTCCGGCTAATTTCCGTTAATTTTTTTTCGGCCAATTTATTTTTAGTTTTATCAAAAAACATAAACTTTTAATTTTGTTAAGATTATAAGTTTAGTAAGCTTTCTAAATCATAATTGTGATTTTGTAAAACAAACAAATAATTTTAAATTTGGCGATAATAACAGTAATTAAGTAATTAAGTAAAGATTTAATGATTTCAGTAACTGATTTCATTAATCAATATATAACAATAAAATAATTCTAACATTAAATATTGAAATCAAATATTTTTGTATAATAATACATTCTAAATTTAAATTTTCAATATATTCGATCTGTTATTTTTGGAAAAAAAAATTCAGTAAACCGGTTTAATTATATTAATAATGGTTTTAAGTTACCTTTAATATTTAAAAGATTTTTATTGTATAATAATACATTATAGATATAATTTCATAAAATTATTAAGCGGTTATTTTTGGAATAATGAATTACAATTAACCGCTTAAATTATATTCAAACTATATTTAGAAAGTTTCTAAACATAATACGTTTACCAAAATTTTTATTTTCTACATCCTACTATATAACATCTGTCTAATCACATAAGCCTTTATCATACTTTTATGAATTATAAAATTCTGCAACAATGTAAGATCCTCCCGTTTTTAATATTTGTTTTTATGTTTCAATTATTTTTGTCTAATCTGTTAAATTTTAATTTTATTCATAGGACAATGGAAGCTCAAATATTTACCATGCTTAATGAGATTGATGTTCTAAAAACATCACCATCAACTCTTAAGGTTAGAGTTATAAGACTTTGGAGCATTAAAGACAATAAAAATGTGAATGAGGATTTTCTGATCGAAATGGTGCTCATGGATGAAAATGTAGGTATGTAATTATGAATCTGTATATATGTTACAGATTCTACTTTTTTTATTTAATTATTGATTCACTTGAAATTCTAATTCTCATATATATTTTTGGCTTTAATGACAGGAGAATCGTATCCAAGCAACAGTTTACAAACAGGATATCTTTAGATTCAAAAGATCCCTCAAGGAAAGCTCAACTCTGACTATAGTTAATCCGAGCGTTGGTCTAAACGGATCTAATTACCGTGTGATTGACTGTTCCAACAAATTGGCGTTGGGACCAAACACACATGTGAATCCATGTCAGGAGTTTGATAGTCGGTTGTTTGGTTTTAAGATGATTTTTTTGCATCACTAATCAATAAAGATATTTCTTTGAAATCCACAGTTGGTATATAAAAGTTTTCATTCAAATAAACTGATTTATATATTTAGCGTTAGATTTCCATTAAATCTGCTAATTAATTATTTATTTATTTTTGTTTGTTTTAGATATTATTGGTCACGTGGTTCATGTGTTCAAGAGCAATGCTTCAAACGTCAAGGACAAAAACAAGCGTACAATGGAGATATGTGATTTAAGGTATTACTATTAATGTTTGTAACATAACATTTGCTGACATTTTTGTAATAAAAGATTTATACTTATTACTGTTTGTAACACTTCTCTTATTTCAGTGGAAATTGTGTGTATCTCACACTATGGGATCATTATGCGTCTAAGCTCTCCAAATATGTACTTGAACATTTTGATGAAGGCCAGGCCATTATTGTACTGCAGTTTGATAGGGTTAAGTATTACACCGGTTCTGATGGTAAAGGTAAGTATGTTTACTGTTTTGAATTTTCTTGAGTTTTAACATGTCACTAACTTAAACTAATGTGTCGTTGTATATTTTTCAATTTTGATAGAGAAAGTGTATGTGTCCAATTCTTTTGGATCTAATATTAGCCGTTTCTTTATAAACGACTTTTTATTTGAAATAGAAGAATATAAAAACAGGTATATTATTGAACCAATAATTATATTTTTATTTATGTATTTAGTTTTTTAAATTTCATATAATGTTACTTATTCCTAAATTGATTCAATTTTAAATTTTGTAGTTTGTTGGCTTTGCTAAATGGCAATGATGTTTCTGTTCGTAAACCGATTCCGGTGAAGATGTTGTCTTCTGTTGATGATGAGTTTTTGAGAGCAACAGATTTTTTTAACATCAGAGATATTTGTACCATTATATTTGTAAATTAATTAATAAACTCTTAATGTTATCATAAGTATTTTTCAATCCTAATTGAATATTTATTAACTAACATTATACTTTAATCCAGCCTAAAAGTATCATTATCCTTGGTACAATTAAGGCCATCTGCCCAGACACGGAATGGTATTACATTGGTTGTAATACTTGTAGCCGTAAGCTCATGGAAAATAATGGTGAAGGTGGAAAGGAGTATGAATGCAAAACAGTAAGATGCAATGTTTTAGGTGTCATCCCTACACCTGGGTATTTATTGAATTCAAATTCAAATGTGTAATTTGTGCACTGTAAAAGTATATGTTTTTCTTGCTATTTACCTATTTATAAACTTTTTTAGGTTCAAGATCAAGATAAGGGTGCAATATTCAACTGGAGTTGTGTCGTTGACTCTGTTTGATAGAGATACTAAAATGTTGACTAACAAAACAGCAAAAGAATTGATTGAGGGTTTGTTTTCAATTAAAATACTCTGTTATTTATACATTGGCATCTATATAATAGATTGTAAGTTTAACAACGATTAATATTTTATATGTTTCTTTGTCATCTAATTTTATTACAAAATAAGGTTGACAATGGTGGATTCACTGCTGAATTGGACTGTCTCTTAGAAAAGATATTTGCTTTTAAAGTCGATGTGGCAAATTTCAACTTCAGAAACAATGTCGAGGACTATGGTATAAACAAGCTTACTGATGACACTAATATTATCACAGAATTACAGAAAAGGCATAATGGTCGTTTGATAATAATATATTCTTAATTATTTTATTATTAAATTCAATTTTATAACTATTTCAACTAACATATGTTGATTTTCCTATTTTGTCTCATCAGCAATTAGATTCTACTCCTGTAACATTGGGAGCATCTAATTCTGAATTCCAGTCATCCAGTTCGGTTTCTGTTAAGGTATGGATATTTTCTTTAATATAATAGTTCAAACTTATAAATATAGTTAACAGAAAGATGTGTAACATGATTGTTTATTAGCTCTTACTTTTTTAATAACAACTTTCTGATATTGGAGATAATCAAACTCCAAGTTCAAATGTTGATGCTCAGGATTTGGCAACTGATACAAAAGGAATGTCAACGTCTTCTGACGATAAACTTAAGAGAAAACTGGTGAAAGTTTTTGAAGTTGACGATGATGATAGCATGTCGGCCACTAAGTTGAAGTCTAAGACTATCGAAGAAATGTGAACCACCAGTCAATCATGCGAAGGTGCAGCACTTTTAACTCCTAAAGTCGAGAAGGAATTTAAGTGAACAATTTCATTTATGTTGGTTTACAGTTATGTTAAACCTTTTTGAGACATTTGGATATTCAATGTTTGGTTTTTCTCTTTTGTTTTTTTAAACGATTATGCTTAAATGTTGGTTGAGATGAACAATTTATTCTTCTTTGTTTTTTTGGTTATATTTATGTTTTTATTTAATTTTGTTAACTTAATGTTTAGTTGATTTTTATCTATACTATCATATGCTTCCTATGCATTATATAAATTATCAATTGACCATATTAAAAACTAAATACAAAAATAGGTTGAATGTTCATAAATAAATATTCTAATACCATTGTGTTAAATTGTACTTTATTGACCTATTTAATGTTACATTTGGTATATGAAATCTGTATTTATGTATAAACTTAATTTAAGACAAAATATTGTTATTTTGGAATTGTTGTTAATGTAATCCGTTTAATTGTTTGGTCTATATATAATCTAATAATTTGTAATATGACATGCAAGTAAATAAATTAGTTTTTGCTTTTCAACTTTTTTTTTCTAACACGTTTTTAATATAACAATAAATTAGTTTTTGCTTTTCAACTTTTGTCTAATTTTGTATACAACGATTTCGTTTTAATTTTTGTATTACAAATATATAGTATATTTTTAAAATATTTTGTATTATAATTTACTAAATGTAACACATAAATAAAAATGTTATTTATTAATTATTTGTAACATATATTTATCACTTTTTTTTATAAAATACTGATTTTAAATTGTAATTTGGTAACAAATCAGTAATAGAAATTACTAATTAACTTCTATAACTTTGTTAAAGATATTGGCTAATTTTATAAATTTTTAACATGATCCAATAGAAAAAACTCATTCCATTAGGCCCATACCCATATTTTCTGTATTAATTTTTTAAAAATAAACGACTCTTCGTTTATTAATCTTAATTATCATCTAAAATTCTATTACCTCGATTATTATGGAATTTATGGCCATTGGAACATAAGATTTGTAACATCCTACTTTTGGTTATAATAATAAAATAAATTTCGTTTATTTTATATTGTGTCGTTTCTCGGTTTAGATAATAAACTGTACGCGGTTGGGCTTGGACTTTAGAAGATGGAAGATAAGATGGAATGAGCCTTAGGTCCATTGACTTAAGGGAGTATAAATACCCCTTAAACCCTAAACCATTCCATATTTATCCATCTCTACACTATAGCCTACACCATCAAAAACACACACAGACACCATCCTTTAACCCGAGCCTAGATCCGAAGTTGAAAACCTGAGATTTTTGGTGCTAGAACGTTGTGACGAACCGAACCTACATCAAGGACCAGCTCGTGTTCGTAGTTTAACTCGTTTAAGGTATGTTTATAATCGAAAATCATTTATTTAGGTTCGGATTCATTTAGATAATCTTAGATCTGTATACATATGGTAAAAACGAACCAAATGTGATTATTCTTGCTGAAAACCATTAACGATCGATAGGTTAATTACTAACCTAAAGAACCCATAACATATATGCTCAAATAGCACCCCTCAAACACGAAAGTTTGGCTGATTTGATGGTTAGGGTTTGTAGGCGATCTGATTACGAGTTCATGGATACCAAACTCGTGTTATTTCGTTGAGATTTGAGGTGCTAATTGCAGATCTGGATAAGTTTGATTTCGGATGTTCTAATCAATTTTGACTTTGACCCTATAGTCAAAGATCTGGATAAGAACTGTTGGTAGTTCGTTAGGGATGATCAATTCGTTACGCGAATGGGACTCATTCGTGTAAATGGATAACGAATCTATCCATTCGTTATACTAAGATAACGAACTAGGCAACGAACCAGAATCACGAATCAGCTAACGAACCAGATAACGAATCAGGTGATTCGTTACTCGCCAATTCGTTATGAATAAGGTAATGAATTAAGTCATTTTCAGATAACGAACTGGAATGACGAATCAGATGATAATAAGGGACGAATCTGGATAACGAACTAAGGAAGGTTATATAACGAATTAGGCTTAATTCGTTATATAAAATGAGTTAGTGAATTAAATAATAAATTAAAATCCTAATGAAAAATGTGTTAAGACAATTAATGTAAATAAAATTTTTAGGTCTGCTCGACCCCAGCCAGGGGCTCTACCCCTTGGACTCTGCTAGGGGCTGCCGCCCCTAGACCCCGCTGCCAGGAGTGCTGCCCCCGGACCCCCGTTCGTTGTAGGTAATAATTGAACTAGAAAGATGATATGGATAGTGATAGTTAATTGATACGTGTAATTGTTATACAGTTAGTCGTGCACAGCTCAAGAAGGGAATAACGATAAACGGTGAACGTAACCGAATTCAGGTGAGTTTCTAGCCCCATTTCATTGTTATGTTTTCGGGGTTGTGTGCATACTCGATGTGAATGTTAGTACACTTACCTTAAATGGTAAGTGTATGTCTAGATAATGATTGTGATAGTTATGTATGTATGCTTGATAGTACGTGAACGACCTTCGGGTATTGCACGTATTGTTAAGGCAAGTATAGTGTACTATGTATGATATGTGTATGTGAATAAGGAAGTATGTACTGCTATGATATGTATGGTATTAAATGTACGGATATGATAATGAAAGGTAAGGTAAGGTTAAAGGGTTGCATACCCTAATAATATATGCGAAGGTTAAAAGGTTGCATACCCTAGTAATTTATGCGAAGGATAAAGGGTTGCATACCCTAATAATATATGCGAAGGTTAAAGGGTTGCATACCCTAATAATATATGCGAAGGTTATAGGGCGAAATGCTCTTTAAAACGTAAGGTACGAATATATTATAAGAAAGAATGAAGGTAAGCAAGGATGAAAGTATGAAAGTATGAACGAAAGTATGTATGTGTGTATGTAGTGTATGTTATGTGATTAACTAGAACTCACTTAGCGTAGCTGACCTTTAGTATGCACGCAGGTGAGTAGAATGAGGCAGCTCGCTTGAGGGGAACACATGGCATAGAATTGAAGAACTGGTATCTCAAGGAAGTGCTATGTTATTATTAAAACAATGTTTTATGTTTAAACTACTTTAAATGTTTATGCTGATAAGATTTGGGAGCTATGTACTATATTCTGCTTGAAGTTTTAATATTCCACTAATGTTATTATTAACTCTGATATTTGGAACTGTGTTTATGAGTAGATCCAACGTCCAATGTGAGGCACCGGTAACGGGGCCTTACAGTTTAATAAATACAAATACAAATACGAATAACAAAAATGACGAATGTCACATAAATGATAACGATTTTGGCTTTATCACTGTAAGTTAACGAATGAGTAATATTTATGAAAGGTAATGCTTTAAGTAAAGTTCAAGATAAGTTAACTAATGTATTTACACTTAGCTGTTATGGTATGAGTATGTGAGCGTCCCGATATAAAGAAGGATTGAGAACCTTGTACATACCATGGGCATGTAAGTGAATGTGAATGTTTGTTATGGGCATAGGGATTGCATTGTATGTGTTCATAGCATGAAAGGCCAAGTAACGATATAGGGAATGACTATGAATCTTACACGCATGCCCCGCTCAAAGGGAGGGCAAGGAGAGCGATGGACTCAGGCTCACTCTCCCGAGAAGCCCATAATTGTTAAAGAAATATATACATTTTATATATAACTTTGTTTTAAAACAAAAGGCAACAAAATGACTCATTGGTTAAATGAAAAAGTGTTAAACTATGGAAGGTTCAACTCTCACAAGTGATGTTCCTTGTTTTATTATTATAGAAAAAAAAAATCCCACAAGTGGTGTTCCCTTTTCTTTTTTTTTTTATGGAAAAAAAAACTTTCATTTGTGTTTTATATGAGTCATTTTAGTAAATTGTTTATTATTTTTGTTTTGGTCCGTTTTGGACTTTTGAACGTCAACCAAATTGGTAAAATTGTCAAATTATCTATCACATAATTTAGAACACGATTTTAGGGACCCTTTTTTTACTTGTCTTAGGCCCCAAAATTTTAAGAGATTCTTGGGGACGACCATGCTTGTACGTACTGTGACGGCGTAAGAAATGGTATCGGGAAGGACTCTGAACCTTGTACGTACCGCCAAGGCGCAAGATATAGATATGGTATAGGAAATGACTACGAACTCTGTATGTACCATGTAAGGGTGAACATACATAATGACTATTAGCCTTGTACGTGTTCATAACTATGAGTACAGGGATAGATTGCAAACTATGTACGTACTCATCGTGTGTATGTGTATAAGTTATGAATGTGAAGTACATTATGCATGTGCCAACGTGGCTCCCATCACATAATCCTTCAACTTGATGGGCTAATGTTGGTTTCTTGAATTGGGCTTTCTCATTACCAATAGGGTGTTAGTTTTCTAGGTTGTTATTTGTTAATACTTAACTATTATCTTTCTTCTTTTTCTTTTTTTAACAATGACTACTTTCACATCGCTTATCCAGTTGACAGTACTTCTCTCATTTTCATATATCTTCTTTTCTACTTTGCAACCTTTGTGCTAAAGAACGGAGATGATGCTAACCTTTTATTAAATTATTTTGTTAATCTTTAACTGGATGATACTCAAAATGATATTATGAATGTATGTAAACAAAGCCGAACCGCAAAATTTGGTTAACAAAAAGGAATTTAACTATACTGTTGGTTTTTTGGTTATGGTTCAGTTAATAACTCTATTATCACCTTCATCTAGCCCAAGGAAACTGATGTAGTTATAATATTTAATTACTCTATTAGTCATATCAATTTAAGGAGTAACACACCTTATATAAATCTACTCTTACTATGTGTACACACCGCTCCATGCTCACCACCGGTAGCCATCACCGTCACCGTAGCGCGGTTATGGATCCCGCTCCCTCACCCCATGCCACTCACCGCTCTCCTCTTCTTCCTCTATGGAGCTTCTCCTTAACGTGGAGGTTTTCCTCACCGCTGGATCGGCCCTCGTGACAGCCATGTCATCCACCTCAGCGGTAAATCAGGTGGTATACGCACAACCTTATAATATGGTAGGTTAAATCAAATGTTCTTTATTATTGAAGAGGTATGTACCCGCCTCAACACCGAGCAAGGCGGGTCAACCCACAAGATATAGACGAGGCTTGAAATCAAGACATTACGAAGGCACAAAGCCAAAACCTATGCGCATGGCGCATATCACACATGCTCAGGCATCATATGCCCAGGCACCACACATGCTCAGGCATCATATGCCCAGGCACCACAGATGCTCAGGCATCACATATGCTCACGCATATCACATATGCGCGTGGCGCATCCGCGCGTGGCGCATATCACATGCTCGTGCATATCACATCTGCGCATGAAACATCTGCGCGTGAGAATAAAGAGAAGACCTCGCGCATCCTCAGGATAGGCGCGTATCACACATGCACATAATCAACCTCATCCTTATCCAAATCAGGATTAGGGCAACCTTGATTGTGCACGTCAGACAACCTTCCAGAAGGTATCTTTTTAAGGAATAAGAATATGCTGATGTTGACAGCTGCCAAATGAAAGGTGGACAACTCAGCATGACACATGTGCTACCACGTGATTACAACCAATGAGAAAGCACCAGGTGTCCCAGAGGACACGTGGCGCAGAGCAATTGGAGGAGGCCAACAAGGCTGAGCCCAATCAGTGGAAACCCTAGCACTATAAATACAGCATCAACTCCACAAGGAGAGACATTCATTCATTCACATTCAAGCAGATTCAATTACATTCACTCACAGACAGTTACAGTCAGTAACACTCACAATCACAGCAAATTACAGAGTATTCAGCTATTAAGCAATACTCTTCAGATTTCCTTACTCACACATTATTATCTTCTCCCACAAATACTTATTCTCACACCGGAGGGTTACCCCAAAGAGGACCCCTCTGTCCCTTTCTGAGGGGTAAGTTGACGGTGCTGTTCATTTTGTAGGTGGAAGAACACAGATCCAAGAAAACCATCGGTGAAATAGTATAATCACACCCGAGGAAAGTAGATCGTCTACCAGTGAGTCGATCCACGTTTCTTCATTGGCGCCATCCACTGTTACAACGGCAACAAGATCTCATTAGATCTCTATAAAAAACCAATTTTCACCATGGTTTCTGGCGTTCATAACTTGATCAAGTTCTGGAGGATATTGAACGTGAGGATGTTAATGAGGGACAACAGTTTCTGAGGGCGCCGCGTGACTCTACGCGCGCCACCAGTAACCGTCCTTTCATCACAACTCCTCATGGCCAGACTGAAACTCCTCCAGACGATCTTACGTTACAAAATCTTGCCGGCGCGAAACAAAAAGGACCAATGGGTCCAGAAGATGAAACAAACGACCCTAAAGAATGGCTCAAAAACGAGCAGCGGCGTCTAATGGACAAGTATAATGAGATGGTCAAACAGAAAAAGTTAGCCGACTTAACACAAAGGCAAGCGTTTGATAAGCAAACTGTTCATGGAACAAAAAGGGCGCGCGCGCCGGAAGAAGGACATTCTGTTCACACTGCACACACTGAGTTCAGTGATGAAGAAGTGCACAGCATGAGGAAGACGCGAGATACTCATGCAGGAGGCTCACAGCTCCGCGCGCCTGTGAACATGGCGCCTGGAGCCAGAGCCGATCTGGATCTGCACATGCCGTACAGCCCACCAGTTAGAGGGCAAGTGGACGTAACCACACCGTATAGACCAGCCATCTTGGTGAAACATTCAAAGTTCACTGCGCGCATCGCGCAGGCTCCCATCCAGCACAAAACAAAGATGCCAAGTGGTTTGGGTAAATATGACGGCACAACAGATCCAGACAATTTCTTGCAAGGTTTTTACAACACGGGAAACCTAGAGAGCTGGACGATGCTGTAACGCCCTGGAATTTGACTGGTAAACTAAAATCAAGAAATCATCGGAAACTATACACTTTGGGTTCTGGACGATAAGTTCGGAATCCATATCATTGGAAAATCTGTTTATTTCAGCTAAAAATGTTATTTCATAAAAAGAACTTTTACGTTTGAAAAATATTAATTTTTTGTTTTCGAAAAATAAAAGGTTTTTATTTAAAAAGATTGCAAGCGATTACTTGAAAAATGATTTTTATAAAATTTTTACTGGAAAGTTCTAGCTCGTTAAAAACTTATGAACTCAGCTAGCCTTGACCCGTAGGTAACCGAAACCCGAACCCGATAGAACCAAGTATATAAGCGTAGTGCAAGAACAAACTCCACCATTTTCCTTTCATCTCTTCCACACCCACACCCAAGCACCCCAATTCTAGAGAGAGAGTAGTGAGAGAAAGTTATTCAATCCAAAATCCGAGTCCACCAATCTGTTTATTGTTGTTTTTGGTAAGATCTTCTTGAAAATCATACGTTTTTATCATCAGATCCGGCCCCGAATCGAGCAAAAACCCCAACTTTTGTTTCAAGTGTGTTCTTGGTCAAAAATCGTCATTTTTGGTGTCAAAAAGCATACTTTTGTTGTTATAAACGTTAGGAATCAATAGCCCTATGGATTCCGAGCATTTCCATGTATAAAACATTGATTTTGGGCGAAAAATCATGAAAATCGTCAAAATCCCGTAGGTTTCTCCGTCATCCGGCTTGAAGGAGTCGAATAGGTCTATTCGGTCGAATAGACCAATCGAACCTGACCATTCGGTCGAACCATCTCCTATTCGGTCGAACAAGAGACCATTCGGTCGAACCAGTGGGCAAACGAACAGACTAACCGGATCAGAATATACATTCGATCGAATATGATTGTATTCAACCGAATGTACATCCTACTCGACCGAACGAGTCCTCAATCGACTGAACGTGTTCTTCCCAGCCCCTTTGACCGAACCAGTACCATATTCGATCGAACAGGTAGCAGATTCGATCGAACCTGCCCTTATTCGACCGAATGTGCCAGAATCAGCTTGTTTTCAACTTTAAAACTTGGTTTTTGCTCGAGGTCGCGTAGGCTTATACTCTTAGACTTAAAGCGTGTTGATTAACCTATTATGTCCTTGTCTAGACTTAGAGGATCGACATTTGGCAGCACTCGACCACCCTAGCCACCATACTTAGCCAACAAGGTGAGTTCATAGCCCCCTTTTTCTTTTAAGCTTTTCAAATCATTGGGATGGAAACATGGTAACTGTACACGTTTTGACAAAACTCATTTATTCAAACATTCTTTATCATAAACATTCTTGGCAAATCTTTTGCAAACTATGAATATTGGGGAAAACAAGTAATCATGGCAGGTTACTCATACCTTAACTTTCTCGGAAGTTGTGTATGTCTAATCAATTATTCAGGAGTAAACATGGGAATCATTGATCGCTTAGGGAACATTGGACTTTGGAAATCAATGTCATATGCCCGTTATACATTATCATGAAAACACATCATTCATTGGACAGTCTAGTGGTCGTGTGAACATAGGCAGTTTAGGTCACACTAGTGCATGTGTTTGGTCTCCAAGTGGTCGATTGGTAGACAGGCCGTTACTAGATGTGGGATTCTAAAGTGTTCGATTTAGAATACATGTGACCTAGGGGGTTCTTAAAGTATTCGATTAAGAATCCGAAGAATTTCCTAAGTGATCGATTAGGAATCCAAGAGATACTAAAGTGGACGCTTTCGAATTCTCTTATGGTATCCAAAGTGATCGATTTGGGTTACCATCATGGAAATCAAGTAGCATCGTGTGGTCTTGTGTGGGTTGTTGTCAGGTCTCGTGTGATCATTATGCATTATCATCATTATCATCAAGACATGGTTACATATGATTCTTTGGTATCTTTATACATATAACCTTGATATCATTACACCTGTATGCATGGGAACAATACATGGGATCATTATACATAACTCTTGCAGTCTTGTGTAAGGCTAATCACTACATTATTAGTTTGCCTATCTTTATACCTTGGATTTACAAATGTAAACAAGCTTAGCAGAGTAGGTTGTAGGAATGGAGGGTTAGCGATGGTACACCCTATGTACAAACCCCTACAACCTAGTCTGGTACGCTTGTCTTGTCTTACAAACCTTTTCAAACCGGGCTTTATACCCAAGCATGGTAGGATAAGTTGTAGGAGTGGTGGGTTAGCCGATGGTACACCAATACATAAACCCCTACAACTTAGTCTAGTATGCTTGTGTATAATCCCTTTTTCCTTAAACCTATGAATTCACTCATCTACTTTATGTAGTTGACATTTTCGTTACATGTTTTCAGGAAATGAAGCAGGAAGTAGCAAATAGCTGATAGAGGCCTTAGATGGAAGACATTTAGGATTAATGTTAGCTTTATCTGTTGTAATGGAACGAATTTGCTACCTGTTGTATTGCTGTAATGTTGACATGTTTTAAGTTTATGCATTTAGACTTTTTAATCTATTGTGCTCAATCAATCACGACCCCGTCGCCACGCCTCGGTTTTTCCGCCAATTACGACCGGGGTGTGACAGATGCCAACATGGTGTCACATGTTTGCTCGTTGCCTCACGGGCGCGGCGCGTGTCTGGTTCGAGAGCTTGCCGACTGGGCAAATTGATGGGTTCGAGGAACTATTGGAAAAGTTCCAAGCCCACTTCGTACAGCAGCGCAGACACACGCGCGACCCTGATGACATCATGCACTGCGTGCGCAGGAATGATGAAACGATTGAAGACTACATCACTCATTTCAATCAGGAGTCTCTGGCAATCGGAGGTATAACTGAGCAACTCCTGCGCGTGGCCTTTATACAAGGCGCGCGCAGTGATCAACTCCGCCGAGCTCTCGTAAGCAGAGATGGCATGCCCACCACGTGGGCCAAGTTAATGGAAGCATCGCGAGTTTTCGCGAGGAATGAAAAACAAATTGCCCAAGATAGGGCAAGAGAAAGAGCGCATCAAGCTGAGTCACCGCGCAGCAAAGAAAAGAGGGGCAAGCAGAACTCTGTATGGTCCAGGTTGCAACCAACTAGTTTTTCTTCCGCAGAAAAGCAGGCGCAACCAAGCTCACCCCAGCCCCAAAAAGATGTTCGTAATCGCGGGAGGGTGACAGGAGGGAGGGCGGCAGAGATCCTAACAGACCTCTGCCAAGAATATGGACTCCCCTCACTAAAACGCCTTCACAGGTGTTAAGCACTGAGAACGTCCAGTTCAAAAGCCCCAAGCCACTACATTACAAGGGACCATCAGACAGTGGCAAGTACTGTGAGTTCACAAGTCCACAGGACACAACACTGATGCATGCCACCACTTGAAGGATGCAATTGAAAAGGATGTGAAATCAGGCAAGCTGGCTCACCTGGTAAAAACTCAAGACCAGAAAATGAACAACCAGAAGGAGCCTCTGCCAGCAAAAAGTACAAAGAATCTGTGTAGCCGAGGGAGGAAGGCAAGGGCAAATATCAAGAAAGAGAAGCGCGCAAATCCAAGGAGATTGGCGCGAGCAACAAGTCATCTTCCCGAGAATCAGGGGAGGCCCTTCCATCAGCAGTCCTCTTGTCATCACTACACACATTGCTCATTACGAAGTGTCAAAGTCCTGGTGGACACTGGCAGCGAATCAGACATAATGTATGAGCAATGTTTCAGGAAACTGGATCCGGCAGACCAAGCAAGGCTTGAAATTGTGAATGCACCGATCTCTGGTGTTTCCAATGAAATCATTCATCCCCTAGGTCAAATACAATTGAACTAACCATGGGGGATGAGAAACACAAGCGAGCCGAAGTTGTCAACTTCTTGGTCTTGCCCACCACTTCTTGCCACAATATGATCTTGGGTAGAGGAACGATTGCCCAATTTAACGCCATACCGTCGCCAGCGCACGGCGCGTTGGGGTTCCCAACACCAACAGGTGTAACTTTTGTATACCCGGGATCATTTGTGTGCAGTGACAAGTACTCCGCGGGAGGGGAGAATGAACTTCTAATGGCAGACAACGCGCCAGAGGAATGGATTCTCAACCCAAAATTCCCGGAGCAGAAAATCACATTGGCGCAACGATATCAGACGACACGAGGTTGAGAATGAAAAGGTTGCTCACAGCATATATGTCGGTCTTCGCGTGGCAACACTCTGATATGACTGGGGTTCCGCGAGACCTGGCGCAGCATTCTCTAAACACCTTCAAGTCTGTAGAGCCAATTGCTCAAAAGAAGAGAATCATGGGGGATGAAAAGGCGAGGGCCATGAATGAACAGGTTGAGGATCTATTGCGCGCAAACATCATCCGCCCGATACGATACCAGACATGGGTAGCCAATCCTGTGATGGTAAAGAAAAGTAACGGGTCATGGAGAATGTGCATTGACTTCAAGGACCTCAACAAAGCGTGCCCAAAGGATTGTTACCCACTACCAAACATCGATGCAAAGGTGGACTCCGTGGCGCCATTCAAGCTAAAATGTTCCTGGATGCATACAAAGGCTATCACCAGATTCAAATGGCACCACAGATGAGGACAAGACCGCCTTCAGAACCGACAAGGGTGTTTTTTGTTACACAAAAATGCCCTTTGGTTTGAAGAATGCGGGCGCCACCTACCAAAGACTTATGGATGCCGTTTTCAGCGAGCAAATCGGAAAAAACCTAGAAGTCTATGTGGATGATTTGGTGATCAAGAGCAGGGAGGAAAAGCAAATGCTCAAAGACATCGAAGAAACCCTTGGGCGCCCTAAAGGAAGTTAACATGAAGCTCAATCCGAGCAATGTACTTTCGGCGTACTAGAGGGAAAATTTCTAGGTGTAATGGTCACCAAGGATGGTTTCAAGGTGAACCCTGAGAAGGTGGAGGCCATCCTTGACATGCCCTCGCCATCCACCATGAAAGAAGTCCCAGAAGCTGAATGGTAGATTGGTTTCAATCAACAGGTTCCTAGCGAACCATGCAAGCAAATCTACCCCATTTGTCAACACATTGAGGAATTGCTTAAAGAAAAGCCATTCAAATGGACTCCTGAGGCCGAGCAAGCTTTCAGGAGATAAAAGAATGTTTGATAAATCTGCCCGCCGCTCACAGCTCCACTTCCTGGTGAAACTTTGACATTATACCTATCAGCAGGAGAGCGCGCCATCGGCGCAGTATTATTGGTGGATCGCAAGGGAATCCAAACGCCAATATACTATGTGAGTCGGGTGCTGACAGATCCTGAGACGCGCTACTCCATCATGGAAAAGTTAGTTTTATCACTAACACACGCGTCGCGCAAGCTTCATAGATATTTCAATGGTCATCCCATTGAAGTTCTGACTGGTTACAATATCCAGCAAGTTTTGCGGCGCCCCGCGCTCTCAGGAAGGCTGACAAAGTGGGCGCTGGAATTAGGCGAGCACACGATCGCCTATAAGCCCGTCCAGCAATAAAGGGACAAGTCTTGGCGATTTCATTGCCGAGGTCCCCGAAGGAAAAATTGAAGAGGCTCAGCGCGAGGTAGATCCTCCGCGAGCCAATGACGAAGAAAATGTGTGGAGATTGTTCACTGACGGAGCTTCAAACAACGAAGGGTCCGGCGCAGGCCTAAACTGGTGGATCCAGAGAATCATGAATATACTTACGCCATCAGGTTGGACTTCAAAAGCACCAACAATGAGGCTGAGTATGAAGCCCTGCTGGCTGGCCTGCGCATCGCGCAAAAATTCGGAGTTAAAAAGCTAGAGGCCCATGTTGATTCATACTTGGTAGCAGCACAGGTCAATGGCCTTTATGATGCCAAGGAGAACACCATGCCTCTATATCTAGAGCAGGCGAAAAAGCTCATCGAGCAATTTGACAGCTTCAGAATCATTCATATTCCGCGCAGTGAAAACAAATCTGCAGACGCGCTGAGTAAGATGGCATCAACCAGTTTTGATCACTTTGGCAAAGATGTCAGGGTAGAAGTAATGAGCAACCCATCGGTGGTAGCGAAGTCTGTCCTGGTAACTCATACAACCCCTTCATCATGGATAACTCCAATAATGGAATTCTTGAAGGAGGGAAAGGTACCAGATGATCGCGCGCAAGCGAGGAAGATAAGACACAAGGCGCAGAACTATGAACTGCTTGATGGTACATTATATCGACGCTCTTATCTTGGCCCGCTCATGAAATGCCTAGATGCTGAGGAAGCAAGCTATGTGATCAGAGAGATACATGAAGGAATCTGTGGAATTCATGCTGGCCCGCGCATGGTGGTTGCCAAGGCAATGAGCGCAGCCTACTATTGGCCAGGCATGTACTTGGACGCCTTAAAAGAGATCCAAAAATGCAAAGCATGTCAGAGCTATGCGCCAAACACCATGCGGCCAAAGAACAACTTGATTCCGGTGACCTCCGCATGGCCTTTCCATAAATGGGCAATCGATATTGTGGGTCCCCTACCGCAAGCGCCTGGGCGAGTAAAATTTTTGGTAGTGGCAGTAGACTATTTCACAAAATGGGTTGAAGCCAAGCCACTAGCAAAAATCACAGCCGAAGTGATGAAGCAGTTTATCTGGAGCCACATCATATGCCGTTTTGGCTTGCCCATGGAAATTGTGAGCGATAATGGCAAGCAATTCACTGACAAGAAGATATCCAGCTGGCTCAAGGAATTGCGCATCAACCAAATTTTCACTTCAGTTTATCACCCTCAGGGGAATGGACAAGTGGAACGCGCTAACCAAAGCTTGCTGAATGGACTGAAGAAAAGGTTAGAGGGAGAATCCCATTCTTGGGTTGAAGAGCTACCTAATGTCCTGTGGGCACACAGGACATTAAGCAAAACCAGCAATGGCGAATCCCCGTTCAGCCTAACCTATGGAACAGAGGCAATGATTCCAGCAGAAATTGGGTGCCCATCCCATAGAGTGCTCATGATGAGCAAGATTGATAACGAGCGCGAAAGAAGGTTGGATCTCAACTTACTTGAAGGGCGCAGAGAGGCGGCTATCATCAGTGAGGCCAAATACAAGAAAAAACTGGAAAAATATTACAACCAGCGTGTGAAAGAATGCCACTTTAAGAAAAATGATTTTGTCCTTCGCAACAATGAAGCTAGCCGCGCGATACCCCCGGGAAAAATGTCCCCCAATTGGGAGGGACCTTATCAAATCTCAGAAGAATTGGGGAAAGGCGCATATGCTTTAAAAGATTTGAATGGAAAGAAGATCCCGCGCGCATGGAACGCGGCACAGCTTAGAAAATGTTTCATGTAAAAATGTCAAGTTTGTAATCAAGGCTTTTTAAGCCATTATGAATAATGATATGCGCTATCTTCTTAATGTGGATTCTATTACCTTTGGCATACATGTTTCACACTTCCCTTTATTGGTTTTGAGCAATATGACAACATTGTATTGACATCAAAACGAAATAAAAACGAAGTAAAACATACATGCGCGAGCTTCAAGCTCAAACGCGTTAACGAGTCTTAACTCTAAAACGTCAGGGCCTTAGCCCAATTATATTACCTTTTGCATACATGTTTCACACTTCCCTTTATTAATTTTGAGCAATATGACAATATTGTATTGACATCAAAACAAAATAAAACGAAGTAAAACATACATGCGCAAACGCGTTAAAGAGTCTTAACTCTAAACGTCAGGGCCTTAGCCCAATAATGTGAGCCTTAGCTCAAATCACTCACAACATCCATCCTACATACTGCGCAGCCTGACCATAAAACACCTAAACACAACTAAGGCAAAGCAAATGCCAAAACATAGTTGTTAAGGTCTCAGGTTGGGGTCGCGCATGAAATTGTAGTGGATATCTGAGTAACACATTGACGCGTAAAGGCTAAAAAACTCATAATTCCATAAACGCGCGATAACGTCGCGCAAAAGAGGAATAATGAAAGCGCCAAGACACGTGTCAGCATAATCAAGATATGGCAAAATCACTTACAATATGACAAGGGTTAAGTATAATAAATTCCTTACAACCTTGTTCTTATTCCAACGTGCAAGCATATCTTATATTCAACAAGCAAACATGCGATATAAAGAGATGAATGGGAATGCGCAAGATGCGAAGAAGGGAAAACAAAATTTCATTCCAAAGCATTGAATTTACAAGTTTACAAGATGAGATACAAACTACAAATAAAATAAAAAAAAAAAACATGAAGGGCTTCTCAAGTCTCCACGTTGACATCAGCCTCTTCATCATCCTCATCATCGCCCTCAGCATCTGGCGCAGCCTGCTCCTCATCATCTCCAAACTGACCATAGTCAAGTTGTTCATCTTGAATGGAGTCTTCTAGCACAACAGTGTCAGGAGCGGATCCTTTAGCCACACCAGAGCCGCTTGCAGGAGCAGTATTCCCCGCGCCATCATCGCCGCCCGCCAGCCCCCTCGCACTCGTCAAGTAATTTCTTTAGCGCGACGAGATCGGGCTGGTCAGCAAGCGCGGATATCTGCAAATCATAAGCGAAAATATGAGTACAAAGATACTTGGAAAATAAATCAAAGTAATCTCATTAAAGTTAAAATACCTGCGCAAGGATGGGAATGGGAGTATTCATATACTTCTCCCCCATCGCGGCCATGTCCGCGCAGGCAACGGAGCTCTGATAAGGGTACTCGGATGGGTTCTTTTTCAGCATGCCATATTCATAGCCATCCGTAAACCCTTCAGCTCGCCCCACCAAGCGCGCGGCAGCGTTGCAGTCCATCACAAGGGCCTGAAACTCGTCTGAGTATTTCATCGCGAAAGCGCAACGAGTCATGCCCTGTGAGATTAGCCAGTGGCGATCCTGCGCGAGGCCAGCAACAGACGTCTCGAGGGCAGGAACCTGAGAGTTTAATAACTCAACAGTTTCCTTACTCTTTCTCAGCTCCTCTTTGTCGGACGCTGCTGCCGCCAAGGTTTCTTCTTTTTCCGCCCGCGCTGCATCAAGTGCTTCCTGGCTAGACGCTGCCGTCGCCAAGGCTTCGTCTTTATCGGCGTGCGCGGCCGCCAGCTCCCTCTTCAGGCGCGCAACCTCACTCTCCAGTGATGATTTTTCAGTGATAGACTGGACAAGAGCTTGGTCACGCGCCTCCGCCTCCAGCTCCAAGTCGCGCGCTCTGCGCGCGTACTTGGCCGCGTCCGCCTCTGCCGCCTGCAGCTTTTCCCGCGCAGCCTGAAGCTCATGACCGCGCTTCACAAAGGCGCTGTTGGCACTCGCTCGGTTCTCACTGAGCTCTGCTTGGAGCTTCTCAGCTCTCTCGCGAGCATCAGAAAGATGCCAAGCAGACACCTTAGCCTCTTGCTTGGCTTCCGCAAGAGCATCACGTACTTTTACGTAATCAGAGCGAAGCTCTTGGGAGGCAGCAAAGAAGGCCGACCCAGCAAACATATGGTCGTTGAGCAGGTCGTCGCGAGCGCGGTCCTCCTGGAACCTCCTTTCAGATGGAGGCACAGCATTAGCCCAGAATTCCGCACACACACCCATGGACTGAAAGGTGCTGTCTTCAGTTATATTCCATCTCGGGCGGTAAATGTGAGCGGCTTCCTGCAAAAAGCAAAATATTATCTAAGTTATCAAAACACTAAGATGGAAGTCCGCGTAGCGGAACAAAAAATAACCTATACCTGCGGGGATGAAACAGAAAAGTCAGCGCCAGCCCCACGAGATGACTCCGCCGCGAAACCTCGTGGCGCTGCAGGGCTGGCGCGGGCGGCATCGGAGTCTTCAACTGCAAACTCCTCATCCTCCTCTGAAATAGGCCTCTTCTCCTGCGACCTAGAATCAAAATCGGTCTCGCGAGGAGGGCTGTGCGCAGGAGGAGGTGAGGGAGGTCTCGGCGCCGCCAGGTCGGCGCGCAAAACGGCCTCCTGCTCCTTAGTAATCCCAATGAGGGGAGATTCATCGCTTGCAGGAGCAGGAGCAGAGCCAGCGGCGCTGGCGCCAGCGCCAGGAGTGCCGCCAGAAGCTTGTACGCCAGCTACGGCTTCTATGAAAAAATCAACAACAACAAATGGTTCATGACTTGATCTAAAAGAAAGTCAGAAAAAAAAGAGCGCAATACGTACCTTGGCGCAACTCCGTTCGCGAAGCAAACATCGCCATGAAGTCCATTCTACCCTTCTTTGAGGGTAAAACAGGGGACTTCGAAGCGACCTCCGGCGCAGCCTCGGCATCTTGTTGCGCGGTCGCCGGCTCTACAAACATTTGAGTGAGCAAAGATTCATTAGTAATTCTATCAGAATCGCGCTCATAGAACCATAAAGATAAGCAAAAGATAAGGAAAGTATACCTGTCGAGGGCGCAACACCGCTTCCCTTTTCCGCCGCGGGAAGGGAGGAGGTAGCGCCACCATACCTCAAATGGACAGGAGGTCTGCCCACTTTTTGAGGCAGGGAAGCCAAGGAAACCTTGGTGGTAAATTCCTGGGTTTTCCCAAATCCCCCCGCCTGAGTAGGAGGATCCTGAACAACAGGGGCAACATCTTTTTTCTGTTTCTTACTGGCCCCTGCGCCAGTTTTCCCCTTAGCTTTACGCTTTAGTTGGGGCGCCTCCTCTTCCTCCTCCTCTTCCGCGAGCTCCAGCTCGTAATTTTCAAGCGCATCTACAATACATGCAACAGAAGTGTTAGCCAAATTTGGTATTATAAAGGCAAATGCATAAGTACAAAGGCTTACCAGGCGTATCGCTGTCAAACAGAAATCCCAGATCAACAGGGATGAACATGTCATCAAAGCGATCGGGGAAGCCAACCTCCCCAGCGCCCAGCGCGACGGATCCACCCTCCATGTGCTCATCATAGGCGGCATGGATATACTCCTTGGTGACTGCACAAAACAAGTCAAATGATATCAGCAAAAAGAATTATATTCGCGCAGAAGTAAAGCGATGAGATTAACTTACATAACCCGTCGACTTGGATAACGGGCTCAAGCGCGCTGTCCGCCCACCTCTTGCTCATACCAACCCCCACCAGCGCCTCCTCACAAATGTTCTTGGTAGGGGATGGTTCAGCGGTCAGCTTATTAACCCAGGCGCCAGTTGGGTTCTTGAGGACACCCACATCCGCAGGCGCAGATGTGATCGCGCACATGGTCATACGGATGGGGATCACGCCAGCCCTGATATAAAAAAACCTCTCAGACCAGTCATGAAGGCTCTTGAATGAAACAGTGGAGCACTTCACCTTCTGACTGCGAGGAATGAAGGAGAACCAAGAATCTTGGATCTTGGGCTTATAAAAAAATTGAAAGCGCCGAGGGGTGGGCTCCTCGCGCTGGGATTTGCACATGAACTCAAAGTGAGTCATGCGCACAAGTCCAAACGGATGGACTTGGGATATATGAATCCCATAAAATTTAAGCACCGCACCCACAAACCTTATCATCGGGAGACGAAGGTTGCAGTGGGGTAAAAAATGGCTATACAGGGATATATAGCCGGCAGGCGGGTCCGCCGCCGTTTGCCCGGCCGCAGGCAACATGCAGCCAAACACAGGGAGAAACCCCTGAGAGGCGATAAGGCTGTCAAGATCAGCCTGCCTCAGTTTGCAGGGGATTTCATTCCACCTCTTCACGGCCTTGGTCCTCCCTACCTCCTCCGATGAGCCCTCAGCAGCCTTCTTCCCCTTGCCGGTCTTCTTCAATGTAGACATTACTAACGATTTTCTACGGCAATGGATGGGGGAGATTGTGTTGTCTGAGCTATCAGACATACAACTGTGACAACAAACAAACGATGATTCTGAACAACAGAAATCTGGAAGCAGAAGAAAAGTAATAGAATGAAAGAAAGAGCTCTGAATGATAAACAAGAAGATGAAGGATAAAAAAACTCTAAGGGCTGGCTTTTATAGGCCCAGGAGAGAGAAATATGGGTGCTGATCGGACTTCACGCGCCCCCACTCGCAGGTGTAAGCCAACGGAAGCGCGACACGTGTCAAGCACACTGTGTGAGGGGACACGAAAAGAAATAATACAGCTGTTGCCAGAGTTCACGCGCCGCCACTCGCAGGAACGACCAATGCGAGCGCGACACGTGTTCCTGACACTCTGTGAGGGGACACGAAAGGCAACTGTAGCACCTCGAGCACACGAAAGGTCTGACACGTCTCCATCACGTACATAGACGATTCGTTTTCAACCAAAAGGATAGAATTCCGCGCAATGACGAGTAATAAGAAGAAAAAGACAAAACCCCTACTAATAAGAGCAAACTGTTAAGTCTAACATCTATCTTGCCTTGCTCGCGCGAGACAAGACACACATTAGACTGGGGGGGCTTGAAGAGGTATGTACCCGCCTCAACACCGAGCAAGGCGGGTCAACCCACAAGATATAGACGAGGCTTGAAATCAAGACATTACGAAGGCACAAAGCCAAAACCTATGCGCATGGCGCATATCACACATGCTCAGGCATCATATGCCCAGGCACCACACATGCTCAGGCATCATATGCCCAGGCACCACAGATGCTCAGGCATCACATATGCTCACGCATATCACATATGCGCGTGGCGCATCCGCGCGTGGCGCATATCACATGCTCGTGCATATCACATCTGCGCATGAAACATCTGCGCGTGAGAATAAAGAGAAGACCTCGCGCATCCTCAGGATAGGCGCGTATCACACATGCACATAATCAACCTCATCCTTATCCAAATCAGGATTAGGGCAACCTTGATTGTGCATGTCAGACAACCTTCCAGAAGGTATCTTTTTAAGGAATAAGAATATGCTGATGTTGACAGCTGCCAAATGAAAGGTGGACAACTCAGCATGACACATGTGCTACCACGTGATTACAACCAATGAGAAAGCACCAGGTGTCCCAGAGGACACGTGGCGCAGAGCAATTGGAGGAGGCCAACAAGGCTGAGCCCAATCAGTGGAAACCCTAGCACTATAAATACAGCATCAACTCCACAAGGAGAGACATTCATTCATTCACATTCAAGCAGATTCAATTACATTCACTCACAGACAGTTACAGTCAGTAACACTCACAATCACAGCAAATTACAGAGTATTCAGCTATTAAGCAATACTCTTCAGATTTCCTTACTCACACATTATTATCTTCTCCCACAAATACTTATTCTCACACCGGAGGGTTACCCCAAAGAGGACCCCTCTGTCCCTTTCTGAGGGGTAAGTTGACGGTGCTGTTCATTTTGTAGGTGGAAGAACACAGATCCAAGAAAACCATCGGTGAAATAGTATAATCACACCCGAGGAAAGTAGATCGTCTACCAGTGAGTCGATCCACGTTTCTTCAATTATTGCAGTATTTTATTTGTTACATGTTTACTTTTAGGGACCACTCTGTATTTGTCTCTCTAGTTTCGTTAATGAGATTTTCAGTTTTTTATAATACATCCCCTTTAATATACATACATTACTATTCTTGATCTTGATAACATAAATTATACATAAATTCGTTTCTCCCTAAATTTTTGTCGCTCATTTATGTCTTGATTTATTAGTCAAACAACCGAACCACAATTCCCAAAGTCAACGACTACATTGATTTTGTTCACCTATGTATTATTATTATTATTATTATTATTATTATTATTATTATTATTATTATTATTTTTTTTTTTATAAAAAAAAACCCCGCGTTTTCTTCCATAACGTTGGTGGCAACGTTGCCACTACACTTGGTCTTATTATTATTATTATAACAATCGAAGAGTTTGGTGCCGCTAAGCTTTGATTGGGCCACTTGACGGCACCATACTTGTCAACTGGTTTTTTTTTTCTTAGTGTCGAAATAAAGGAAGCCTATCAAACGTCAATTTTGTGGTTTTTTGTTTGGTTGATTTCTGGGACCGTAACAAACATGATGAAAACCAACTGATTATGCTTAGACTTATCGTCTCAACGTCCAAGACCGACAACGCTCGAGTTTTACCAACGCCCGTGGTTACCGACGAACACCACCCCATTCGTGCACATCAATTTTTATATTATCCATTTTTTTCGCTCTGGTATTGCAACGAAAACTGACTGAATGCCAGTTGCTTTAGTTCTGGTATCCTGAAGAATGTGACAAAAACCGAACGAATTCACATAGACTCACCACATTTTGTTTTAAATTCGGTACCGTAATACACGTCACGAAAATCAACTGAATGCCAATGTTTTTTTTCTTGTTTTAGCTCTGGTACCGTAACGAACGTGACGGAAACCGGTCGAATTTGCGTACACTCACAGTCTCAACGCTCGGGTCTTCCCATCCGTGCTTTATCGACCGACTTTACTCATTAGTCCACCACAATTTTTATATCCTTTTTGTTTTATTTTTGGTTTTTTGTTATGATATCATAACGTGTGACATCGAAACCGATCGAAATCACGTAGACTTATCGGCTCAACGGCCAACACCGACATCACTTAGGTTTTACCAACCTGGGTAAAACCCTAGTTGAATATATTAACTTAATAACATCCCTATTTTATTAATGGTTATTTAGATCACTGACGGGTTACTGGTCCGTCCAATCATCTTCTTTTCATCCTTAAAAGATATACCATCATAGGTGAGAAACCTTTTCAAGATCGAAATCTTTTTTTTTTTATCTATCATATGTGATACTTAAATCCAAGATTCCCTCCTTCTATTAACATGGATATTTAAAAGTTAGTTGTTTAAAATAAAAAGAGAGCAATTCTAAGAATTTTATAAATTTGGCCACGTATTTTCTTATGTTAAGAAGTGAGAACCTACAAAGTTGAATCCTATTTATTTTTGTTATGTTTTTCTTAGTAATATTACATAAAAAAATAGTAATAAACCTATATCTTAGTGTTATTTAGCCCTGACATAATAATTATACGTAACGTAATTGTTCTTTTATGTTATGATTTAATGATCTGGATATTGTGAATGCCCATCAAATCATGTTCCTGCTTTATGTAAATTAAGTTGGATAAAATGGTATCAATTTTAAAACACGTTGTTAGTGACTTGGTGCGTCTTTTTAACCTTAAAAATCACATTGTTTTGTAAAGTTTTCCAAACTCTTTTAGTGGCGAGGTATGCTTTTTCTTTCTTTATTTTTAAAATAGAAAGACCAATAAAAAAGCAAGCCAACCAAACATATATAAAGAAACACTTTTAATCTAGAGGTCACTCAGTGAAAGTTTAACGTCTTTATTTCTTCTACTATTTGCTCAAGACGATCATGGTGTTATTAAAAATTTTATTGTTTTGGCCTTCCACATGCTCCACGTTATGATAAAAAAGATGGCTTGAATAACTTCTTTTGTGTAGTACTTCTATCAATGAATTTGTGAAAATTCAAACGTTGTTTATAGATAGAATTGTGACAACTTACACCATGTTGTAATATGTTGACACACCACGCCCGTCGTATAATATGACATAAATAGGTGATCTATCATTGATGAGAATTCCCAACAAATTGGGACATAAAAGTGTATTAAATTGTATGTTTCTTCTTGCGATACAGGTCGAGATTCTGTCCATATGAGCTTTCCAACAAAAAATGCTTATTTTTTTGAAACGTAATTGTTCCAAATAAATAATGCAAAATAAATACATATAATATAAAAGCATTCACATTAAAATCCTTTATGTCATCCTCAACCATATATTTTAAGAAAATGTTAGATTTTTATCAAATTTTACCCTCCATCCGATTCTTTAAAATATAATATAGATATATGTATTGAAAAGTGAATCCATATATATGTGGACTTTGTAAATTCATTCCATATATTCTTTGTAAATGGAAGATGTAACATTCTAGGCAAATCTCATATCGGGCGTGGACAAGAGTGATAATTGGTTCATAAGTAAATGTCCCGTCTTTTAAATCATCAACCCGTTTTGGGCTTAACGGTAGTGAACGAGAGGATATCTCCACAGTTAAACGTGCTCAGGTGGAACTAGTAGAAGGATTGGTGACCTCCTGGGAAGTCTTATAACAACTCGGGTTTTCATATATTAAATACCAATACCCGACCTGTTTTCGTTTTCGAGTAATTTTAATCAATAAAACATCACATTTACCGAGTTATTAATATTTTATTTCTATTGTTTATTAGATTTATTTAATTTGTCAAAATAACTTTGATTTATATACATTTTTCACCCTAACTATAGTTTAAACTCTTATTGTATCAACACAAGAAGTTAAAGGACTAGTTTGCAAAATATGATTTATAATTATATTATTGTAAAATCCAAACCCGCTTCATGATCCAACCTCGTAACCCGTTCAAACCGTATACCCGTTTATATTTCTTGTAGCTTAATTCTCGTCACATAATTGGAATTAATCATTGAATAGCATTTATGTTGCCTAAACAAACCTACACAGATGTATTAATTAAAACATGATATCCGAATTTAATCACGTTTACATAATAACGAAAACCGTCTATAGCATATTGGTGTTATACCCTCTAGAAGTCATGATATTACAACTAAACTGATATGTACGTTCCACACAACATTACGACGTAAACCCCCATGGTTAATTTTTATTATCGTAGCCGTCTAGTATCACTTCTAGTTCGCATTCAAGCTGGTTGCACTTCGTTCAATTAAACCATCGTGGTCATCGTTTCTGGTAATACATTCATGCATTATGATCGTTTTAGTTTGTATAATAATAAACCTAATATTAATCAAGCAATCATATAACAGATTAACGAATTTGTAATTCTAGGGTTCATATGGAATTGGGAATAAATCAATTTCTGTATATAATATATTGTTTTCATAGATGTATCAAATGACACCTCAGCTCAGCTGGTTTGGGATATGTGTGTTCACTAGTTAGCCAGTTAGGGGCGCAGGTTTGAGCCCCGGTCAGTCTACTTTTTGTCTTTTATTTTTATTAGTTTGTTTAAATGGTTTTATAGGATTTATTAATTAATTATAATTGATATTAAATATTAAATAAACCCAATTTTCTTAAACCAACGCCATTAAGTTTACGTTTCTTGACAAATTAATCTCGTTATAGGTTTTGTTGAATATATATATATATATATGTATTATTTTTAAACAAAAGTATGATAAATTTGTTAAATGTATCAACTATTTATAACACTAATTTTCGTTAAAGACTCGAAAGTATTTATTTAAATATTATTATTATAATACGTATTATATCTATTTATTTAAAATATTTATATATATTTGTATTGTATTTTTTCAATATTACATGTATATCCCATTTTATATTTAATTAAATTATTTATTTTATTTATTCATTAAATTATATATTTATCAAAATATTATTATTATAAGTATATTTTATATTGAATCTATTTATTTTAAACTATTTTATATTATATCAATTATAAGCAATGGCGTTTTATAAATAATAAAAACAATCATCTTATAAATAAATGGTTAACAATTATAATGATTTTACAATATCGATAACAATATAGATCAATCGTTCAAACAATAACATTCTTATCACCAACATAACTCAAGTCATCAAAATCCTAAACTTATTATATGTGTAATATCGTTTACAATTAATTTATATTATTGTCTTTATTAACTAGGGATCACTGACGCTAAATCCCAAAGGATTTAACATTCTCACATCATCACTTGTATTTCGTTCATCTAATCAGGTGAGTAATCACTCCCATATTTTACTTTTATTCAAACGTTTTGGGAACTTATGTGTACCTATTATCAATTTTACATTTTATTATATTCTCAAAATGCAAACTGTTAATATTTGTGTTGTGTATCAATTAAGTAACTACTTGCTACTTGTTATTTGTTTATGTGTTTACTAGGGTATAGACCCGCGTGAACAACATGTAACTACAAAAAATCAACTTATACATAGATTTAAGTTAACATACTACTTCTTCATATTTTGTTACCAAAGTATTTATAAAATTACATTGTCTTAAGATTCAAACTTCAAAATTACAAATAGTTAATTGAAACAAAACAACCAAAAGCCATTAACAAAAACACTAAACATGTTCTTTGATATTAAAACATCATCAAAGTCTTCAAAAGTTATACCATCATAAACTTCCACTTCCTAATAACCCGAAAAGTTATAAAAACAACAAAATATTCAATTAAATTAAACTTAACATAACAACATGCTTAATAATTACTAACATCTAAGCATTACAAAGTTGTTATGTACAACCTACAAATCTAAAGTTCATAAAAATACTTATTAGTTGGTCTAAAAAGATGTTGACAATATACTTCTTTTATTAAATCTATGAAGAATATCTAAAGCATTAATATATTACCTTCTCCTTCGTCATCGGACAGCAAACTTCCCGGATAACCATCATAATCACTTTCATAGTTTGCACATTCGTCTAACCATTTAACCTTCAAACCAACCTCCTTTTCCAACTCAACATGTGCAATTTCTTTTCTATGATTAGATAACTTCAACATATCTAGCTCTCTCAAAAGGAACAAATCATCACATGACAATAGTTGTTTAGGATTCAAATTTTTGTACTGGCCATTCTCAAACTTTATAACAACTTTGTTTTGATTAGGATAAAAAAACTAATCCCTAACATGTTCAAATGGTAAAACATCTTGGTGAAGATCAGCAAGGTAATGATGTAAAAGATTTATGAGATTGGTTTTCTCTAGACATGGTAAAAATTTCCGAACACCAATCTCATGAATCTGATGTTTAAGGAGGTTATTAAACATCATCACAGATTCAATATTATCTTTGTGTATCATTAGTAAATCACTAAACAGAAATTCATACTTACGTAAAACAGTAGAAAACTTCCAATTGACAATGGTAGACATTTTTTTCCTATTAATTTTGTTATGAAAACCTTTAGAGTGTAAAAGAAGAAGAAGAAGATGATGAATTAAATCGATAATTATCTAATATAAAAATGAAGTGATGGTTTAGTTTTCCAAAGATGTAAATCATTATATCTATCTAATGAGTATATCATTCATAGTTACCCTATATTTCTAATATTTTATTAAATATTATATTTACTATTTTTAATACTTTAAGTTAAAATTTCAATACTCATATGAACAATGGTATGTTGTTAAACATTTAAATCCGGATTTTTTTTGTATATATTAACATTAAATATTTATTTATAACTTAATAACAATTTTTAAGATATGATAACAAAAAAAAGTATAGAACAAAAAAAGTGTAGACCAAAAAAATTTACATGATAATAATAAGTGTAGAATAGAACAATTTCAAAGACATGACAAATTCACTATGTTTTCATTCTACGTTTCCAAAAAACTCCTTGTACACAACATTTGTTGTTTTATTTGTAAGCTTTGATTCTTTGTCGAGTATCACTAACTTAATACCATCTCGACTCTTCACTCTTGACAAAGCGACATAAAGCTGACCATGGGAAAATACTGGATCTTTAAGATACAATCCAACTCTTGACAAAGATTGACCTTGACTCTTGTTGATTGTCATGGCAAAACATACTGAGATAGGAAACTGTCTTCTTTTTAATCTAAAATGAAGTTTCTTATCAGTTGGTGTAAGAGTTACTCGACTAATTAGATTGCGATATCCTATATTCGTACTAGAGACAAATTTAGCATCAATTACACGCCTACCAAGACTAACGACTTGAAGGCGCGTTCCATTGCACAAACCCTTTTTATGATTAATATTCCTTAATAGCATGATGGGAACACCAACTTTGAGGACCAATCTATGATTGGGCATTCCTGACATCTTTAAACCATTTAACAAATCAGGAGAGTACAAATGTGGATCAAAATCCTCTGAAACGTCTTCACATTCAGCTAAACTGTCAGAACTTAGATACTCGACTTCTTCACCAGGAAATATGGCTAACATACGTTCATTAATTTCTTGAACAACCTCATTCAAAGGTGCCAACAGTGCACGATCCTGAAAGTAAGTAAGTTCGTTGAATCTATCTAATATATTAGGATATACAAAGGTTATTAAATCACCCATCGGATCAACTGAGTTCAATATCAAAAGATCGTCTGGAATATCAATAACTGACTGTCCGTCATTTGGACCACCAACGTTTCCTTGACCTATGTCTAATAGCCAATCAACAAACTCTCTGATGTTTTCAACGTCTGAAGATCGACATCCAACTGTAAGCCTCATGTTCTTAGTTAGTTCAAGAACTTTACATTTTGACCAGATATAAGAAGAATTTATGCAAGCATTGACACATTCACTTCTTGTACCGTTGGTTACAACGGTAAAAATTTGACGAAAATCACCACAAAAAACAACAAGCTTACCTCAAAAAACGGCTTCAGAAGAATTACCAGAATCACCATGCATAACATCATTTAAAGTCATGTCCAACGCTTCGAAAGCATGCTTATGAATCATGGGTGCTTCATCCCAAATTATTAAGCTCATCTTTTCAATAACTCATATACGTCGGTATTTCCTTTGACCTAATTTATGAAAGAATAAAAAAACATAAACAAAGTAAGATATTTAAAAGTAAATTGATACTGGAATAACAAATAAACCCATATATACTCAAAAAATGATTAATATAAAAAATAACATAAACTGGGTTGTAATATTACCGGACAAATGGAATCTTCGGTCAAATTAATAGGTATTAAAAATCTCGAATGTGCGGTTCTTCTACCCTCCAAAAGCAAAGAAGTTATACCACTTGAAGCGACATTCAACACAACTTCTCCTTTTGACCTTGTCGATGTAGATAAGGTTTTCCATAAATAAGTTTTTCCAGTACCGCTGTAACCATAAACAAAATATACTCCACCTTTTATATCAATCAAAGCACTCATTATTTCGTTATAAACCCCTCGTTGTTCATCTGTTAACGAATCAAACAGATTATTAAATTCGTTATTCATGGTCTCGGTATCATATGAGAGCTCTTCCACCATTAACGGATTAGTTTCTCGTGAAATTGTCTCCATATCTGAAAATGGCATTTGTTGATATCTTCTAAGACTGGAGTTGTTTGAAATTAAAAAATTTTCAATTTCGAGGAGTGCTAGGTTTTTTAACTGCTGTTCATTAAGAATTAAACCTGAAAATAAATAAAAACTAATTAAATAAATATTTATGAAATATTATTGGATATTAGATATTTTCCATAATTGAAAAAATTAAAAAATGAGTTAATCACCTAGGTTATTTTGATCGTTTTGTTGTTTATATAGTATACCGTCAACTAAAAGTTGCCAAGTGCTTTCCCAAATAAAATGAGGTCTAGATAAACTATAAGTAATCAACATTGTAGCAAATAAATTTCTTAAATAATATCCGATAGAGGTATGACTTGCTTCTTCAATGGCTTCTACGTATTCCTTGTCATCATCTAAAATACCTCTTTTGTAACATGCATCTCGAAAAGTTTCAAACACAACTCCATCAATTGTTCGAATGTATTCAAAACATTCTGGGCCTTTAACCTTATTTAATAATATCCTTAGATAGTAAGCCTCGTCGAATGCCGGTGGAACAGCATGAAGTCTACCTATTGCGAAACCCCTTAGGCGAGGTTCCCATTTATGTAACTGTTTTTTCCAAACATACTTGTTGGAAACTCTGCATATGCGAGAGTTTTTGCAAGGTCATGGTTCTTATTACACTCAAACCAACCGGTAAACATCGAAGAAGCATTAGTTGTCTTGTTTAAAATATCTTCAATATCTTCGTTAGCACCATATATTACCTGTTGCTCACCAGGTAAATGAAAAGCAAGTCTCATAAGAAACGGATACCTATAATGCACATCAAATGAAAATATCCTCCATGTTGCCTCGCATGCAGAGACATATCTACAATCATAAAATTCTTTGATTTAATCTAAATTAGGATCTGGGTTATCAGCATTGTTATTTTGTATAATAGAAATTGTTGCTCGGTCCGGACCCTTATTAATGTATTTGAACAAATACTTTATCGATCCATCTTGGTTACACCACTCAACATTAATATGTGCTTGAAATTGTTTTAATAAAGTCTTGTTGTATGGAACAACAGTTCTGTTATCCATCATTATATCTGACTTAACAACATATTGCCCGTTATCTCTTCTTTTGTATACCGGAAAACCTTGCGAATCAACAACTGTCTCATCATTAAACATTTTAGGAAAACCTTCGGAGCATTTTTTGTTTACCATGCAGGTGCACTTCGGATTAGCATCACCACACGGACCGTGAATCATATGATCATATACAAGCTTGTATAGGTCTGGATCAGTGTCTTTGTTTGGAATCTCAGCAGAAATAAATTTATCTACATCTTGTGGATTATGAATCTTGCTACCTGGATGTATAAATATGCAAATATGAGCATGCGGTAGCCCCCTTTTTTGAAACTTTATCGTGTAAACAACTGCAACATACATAATAAAAGTAAAAATTACTCAACTTTTATTAGTTAAACAAATAATCTGTTTGTTTAAATTGATTTTTAACTCTATAGAAAATAATATATTCAAGTAGGTCATATTTATAATTTTATATCAAATTAAATAAAATTACCTGCTTGAACCTTTCCAAACAAAGACTTATCCTTCACCAATTTAATCATTGCATCAAGTTTGACTTTAAAAAGCCGACATAAAATATCAGGTCTATCCTCCGACTTTAATGTTGTATCCTTAAGAAATCTTTTAACTTCTGGCCAATTGGGATTACATGTTATGGTTATGAAAAAATCGGGATAACCAAACCATCTACAGAGACACATAGCGTCTAGATAATTTTGCATCATATATCTTGCTCCGCCAGTAAATGAGGATGGTAGAATAACACGTTGACCAGCGGTTGAAACATCAGTATTCCCAACAGATTGCATACCTCGTAAACTTTGGTAAGTATCACATCGAAGTTCATGTTGTTTACCGGTATAAAATGTAATCTTTGAGCCTCAATCATCGTATATTTGTCAACTAAAATTTGCTGAAACAAATGCCTACCATTTAACATGGTTGAAAACGTATTTGGCCTATCTTGAATATGGTAAGCAAAAAACTCACGCATTTTAACCTTCTTGCGTGCTGCGGTTGATGAAGAGGAAACATTCTTATGAAGTATATTAACCTGATAACCATCCTCACCAAAAGGATGAAACAACGGCTATTGAAGAGGCGTATACGATGGATGAAGTTCACTAATACGCTTTAACGAACCAGATTGCTTGGTAACAATTATATCTCGGTTGTCGACAGCGTGACCAATGTCACCGACGATTAAAGCGGAAAATTCAGAACTGGATGGTAAGTTATATTGTCTCGGATCATGCTGTCTTTGTCACACCCCCATTCTAGGCCTAGGAGTATGATCAATAGTTGGTACCATATTTGTAATTAAATCAGAGTTGCGGGTTAATGCGGAAGACTTATAAAAACTTAAGGATCGATATTATAAATATTTACAGTACAAAAGACGAGACGAAAGTCTCGTTTAGTATTTACTTGTTTATATGTTTTACAAAAAAGATTATATGTTAATATTCAAACAAAATTTATCCGAGACATCGGATTCTTGAGCTACTTTGTCTTCACAAGCCCTAATCTTGGTTACCTGCAAAATGTTATTAAAATACGTCAGCAACGAATGATGGTGAATATGCTGACGCTAAAAATATTTTCTTTACTTAATTACCCCTCGAGACCACGTAAGCCTCGGCCCATCTTGGCTTAGAAATAATCAAGTTAAACAATCATCATAAACTCAAGTTTCTACACTAGGTCACCTCAGCAGAACACCGCAACGTTCCGACACACTTAGGTACCATAAATATCCACAAGGTCATTCTCACTCGAACATACTTTGGTTCGGCCCATCGTGGATGGAGGTCGTGACCAGGCGTGGTGCGATGTGCCCACCACATACCACATATGTAAGGATCTAGACAAACGTATACCACAGCTTGAGGGCTAGGTTTATACTCTTATTTACAATGTTTTTAGAGACACGTAGCCTCATGTAAAGTTTTACACATAACACGTTTGTTTGTTTTAAAACAAGTTTGTAAAAGTGGGGCGTATTCACCTTTCAAATGGGACCGGCTTCCAACACCGTCCGTTGAGTCTTTCTTGCTATCTCTCACCTATAGTACGGGTATAACCTTTGTTAGTCGAATACACGATCCGGCTTAAGACCTTTAGTCTTATTTATCTTGATGAACCTTTAGTTCATAATCTCTTTTTACTTTAAAACCTTTAGTTGAAAAGTAATATTAATAAACCTTTAGTTTATTTATAAAACCCGACATTTCTTCTTTATTAAGAAACGTATCTTTCTTTCTTTATTACTTAAGTATACTCATTACACTTAAATAATATATTTCATAACAAAGAATATTTATATACATATATATACTCATATATATATATATATATATATATATATATTTTATTTCTCTTTCTTTATTTTCTTTGTTATTTCTTTCTTTGTTTATCGAGAATAATTTCGACTTAAGTTATTAAGCCTTTATAATATTTTATTATTATTTTGGTCGTGCATTATGCCTACCTCGCTTTGTTCAATATACCCTTCACACTCGGGCAGCACTTCGACTCTATTTTCCTTATCGACTTTCTTGATCAACACCTTTCACTTGGGCACGCGAATCGAGACACTAATTCTTCACAGCACGCAATTCGAGGCGATTGTCGGGACTTCGGGACAGCACCTCCTCCTTGTTCGGAATGTCGTCGAAAAGTGGCACGAATATCGAGGTATTGGGCACGGAAAACGAGGTAACGGGGCACGGTTTTCGAGATAGATCGGTGGCACACTTTACGAGGTTTAGAGAGAGAGTAGTGAGAGAGTAAATGTGTGATATTTGGTGTGAGTTGGAATGAACCCGTAGCCCTCCTATTTATAGCCACATTTGGATCCCATCGCGGTACGCGATGGGTTCCTTGGCAGGCCTATCGCTTACCGCGATATAGGCCTGCTGAGTCAATGGGTAGACCTGCCACGTGGCGACACATGGCAGACATCGCGCCACGTGGCGACACGTGGCGGACGTGTTGCCACATGGTGACACGTGGCGGCAGACGCCGCCACCGTGTGCCACGTGGCACACGTGTCACTGCGTGTCAGATACCCCATCGCGGTACGCGATGGGGCTTCCTTCTGATCCATCGCGTAGCGCGATGGGTCAGAATTTCAGAAATTACATTTTAGCCCTTGAAGTTTGGAAATTGGCAAAATTGGTCCCTTAACTTTTGAAACTTGACATTTTTTGCCCGAAATTTACGTGATGTTACAGTTTTCACCGCTAAGTCGAAATGTATATGGGGCATTGCCTCTGTTTATGGAATGATCAATCTTTCCTCCCATAGAAATAAACGAAAACATCGAATTGAAACGTCTAATGTTTTTCAAGAAATACTTACTCATGGCGCTCTCACCTTAAAATAAGTCAAGATAAGTATCATCTGGTTGTCTAACATCGGGAAGTTCGACTTTGGCATTATAACAAAAAAGTGAAAAAGCTCCTTCTTCATTCGCACTACTTGGTCTGTTAACTTCGGCTTTCCACAACAAAGCATTGCAACTTGGACACATAACGGATTGATTTCCATGATCAAGATATTCTAGTAAAATTTTAATATCAACATTTGGAGTTACTTAGTATACCTAAATACATAATAAATGATTTCAAGTAAATTATGAAATATATATCATACCTGATGATATTCCTTTATAAACATCTACAACATTATGATAATCAATAGTTGTAGCATGTTCATTTAAATCAGCCATATGTATAAGTACTATAGGGGTTCTTTTTCTTGACCTTCTACGAAAGGTTGTAGACGACTCCAGAATGTCATCAACATCACAAGACGCGTTTGATCTTTCTTGAACATTATATTTATTTATACGACCTGTTCAAAATTAAAAAAAGAAAGTTATTATAAAGGTTGTCAACAAAATTAAAAAAAGAAAGTTATTCAAATTGTAAATTATATTTTTAATTAGTCCATATTAATTATATTATATCAAATATTATTTTGTGTTAAATTGTAACATGTTTAACTTAACAAATTATGAAACGTTTGATTGAACAATTGTTTTTTGTTTCATTAAAAACAGACATAAAAAGGACAATAATAGTTCAATTTGAAAAAAAAATTACATGAGGATGTATTTCCGAGACCAGCTTTGTTTATGTCAACAGTAGCAGTTCTTTTGGAATCTAAAATTGATCGTCTTTCTTTCCTTTTAGACGCAGCAGAGTTCACAAATGGTGTACATGTTTTAGAGTCTTGAAATTACAAAGGTAATAATATCAATATTTAAGCATAACTAAAGACTAAATAAAACATGTTTATTTATAAATATTTTAAAACACTAACCGTTGTTTAATACAATCGAAGAGTAGACATTTGGCGTTGTTGATGGAGACAGGTTCTCGTTATTAGATTGTAAAAGCGTAACTTGTGTGGATGAGTGGATATTTTTCAATTTGTCAAAATATCGATTAACTGTATCGTTTAACATATTAACCATAAAAATAAGAAACACAAATTGATGATGACAATACATAGTGAAAAACAATTTAATAACATATCCGTGATACAAGGATTAAATGATTTATATGTTGTTATGCGGAAAATAATTTGGATTGTTGCTTAAACCACTAACAGGTATATTAGAAGCACCTGCAATAGACAATTGATTTGTTAATATTCATTTATAAATAATTTTATAATATAAAGTTATAATTTTAATACAATTTACATACTTGCGAATTGGTTTCCGCCATATGCTTATCATTTATTTAAAATAAATTCAAAAAAAAGAAAATAATACTTATAAGGAAAATGCAATATACCTGAAGAGCTATTTTGTAGACCATTTTTGTTCCCGTCAACGGAGGAAGTTCTTTTTGCATCAAAAATTGATCGTCTTTCTTTCCTTTTGGACGCAGCAGAGTTGAAAAATGGTATACATATTTGAGGGTCTTGAAATTACAAAGGTTATAACATCATTATTTAAACCAAAATAAAGGTTGTAAAAAATACTAAAAATATTAACAGAGTATATTTAAATTGAAAACAATTCGTTAATACTAACCGTTGTTTACTACATTCGAAGAGTAGACATTTGAAATTGTTGATGGAGACACGTTCTCCTTATTACATTGTAAACGCGATACTTGTGTTGATGATGAAAAATTTTGCAAGGTGTCGAAGATCCGATTAACTGTATCGTTTTATATATAAAACAAAAAAATCAAAAACATAAAACTAATCAATATTATAGATAATAACGATAATTTTATTAACGTACTAGGGACACAAGGATTAAAGGAGGAATACGTTGAATGCGGATAAGAATTTGTATTATTAGATAAACGATGGAATATCAAATTATAGAATATCAAATTGGTAGCTATTAACCGGTATATTACAACCACCTAAATTATAGAATATCAAATATTAATTTATTTTAAAAAGTGATTTCAAATATAAATTCATGATTTACTAAAATTTACATACTTGCTTGATATGGTAGAGTGACAATTGGTGTTGATTGATAATCGATGTAGTTTGTATTATTGGATATGGTAGACAATGGTAAACGTTGACTTTGGGTTACATTGAAAAAAATGAAAAATTAAAATAATAACAATATTGCACCGTTAAACAAATTCAAACCATAGAAATATCATTAATTGGGTAAAAACAAATAAAATTACTGTACCTACCACTGTTACTTAGCTTATTCTGAGAAGATGAAGATCCTTCATTTTTTCATTTCTTTTTAGATGTAGACATCTTCAAAAAATATATATAACATCCCTAAAACTTGAGTTAAGCCTACTTTATTGAACCATAAGATAGAAAAATAAAGTCTTATAGATTAAAGCTTCAAAACACCATTAAGTAATATAACTCAAAATGAAAATCGATGTAAATGAGGAATACCAGAAACAAATAATATTACCTTTAATTCTTACACAAAAAATCGAAAAACAAAATATTTAACAGCTGCTTTCTTAAGAATCAATTTTCTATATGTATATATTTGGATTTGAATAAACATCACGGTTGGCTAAATATATAAATAAAAATGAAATTGGAAAAACAAAACTTTAAAATTGGTATTTATGAACCAAAAATTTATCCGGAAATTATTGTTTGAATATATATTTTTTTTGTTTCTGCCAAACGTAAACAATTGACATGGTTCACATCCTACCAACAAAAAAAAACTAAAAAAAATAAAACGTCAAAAACACTTACAAAATCAATATTACGCTTCTTGTGTAAACGCTTCTTGAGGAACACACGTATGAAAATAATGAAAACGAATATAAGTGACAAAGAATGTAAGGTACCGTTTGTTATGCAGTAATGACAGGTGGAATGGAATGAATAATTACGTGGGAATGAAATAAGAGGTGTTTGGTTGCACAATGTAATGGAATCATCCATTACACATGGAATCCCATTCCATCAAAACCATTCCTTACCACCCCCCTTCTTTTTTTTCATTCCATTCCTCCTTCAACTTACTTTCTCAACAACACCATCATCTAACAACAACCACAACTACCACCACCACCACCACTACCATAGCCACCACCATCATCTGACCACCACCGCCACCGTCACCACCACCACCTCCGTCGCCACCACCACCATCTGACCGCCAATGTCGCCATCACCACCTCTACCACCACCACCACCTTACCACCAAAGCTACCACCGCCACCATCGTCGCCATAACCACGACAACCATTGTCATCGTCGCCACCCGACCATAACCACTACCACTATCACTGCCTGGCCACCACCACCGTCATCACCACCCTACCACCGCCATCACTACTAATGCTACCATCGCTTGACCACCACCACCACAACCACCACCCCCGTCGCCTGACCGCCACCACAACCACCGTCGCCACCGCCACCACCATTTTCATCTCCAGAGCTACCACCATCGTCGCCATTTCAATTTTTTTTTTGTAAAAATGTATATATTTTGGGATAGGAATATTTTTATTATTTCTATTTCATTCCTAAAAAAATTTTCGGATACCAAACAACATAAAGTAATTATTCATTTTATTCGCATATGTTAACCAAACAAGACAAATGAATGGTAATGATCCATTCCATTCCTTTGTCCATTCCATTCCTTCTCCCATTCCATTCCCCCTTCATTTCATTCCTCTAAACCAAACATTCCTTAAATTTAAATGTGTATATATACACAAATAATGGAAATTATACTCTTTAAATGGAAACAATAATTGGCATTATATTAGGATTGGTTTATTTTTAGAGGAAATATGGTCATAATAATTTAGAAATATGATGACTAAAATAAAATAGATTAATGCCATTAATATATGATAATCTTTCTCAATATTATTCTTAATTCAATTATGACTTTTTTAAAACAATTAACATATAAGTATCCGTATAAAATAATATATAAGGTTTTTATAAATAATTAATTTATGGCATAGATAATTATATAGGAATTATTGTATAGAATAAATATTATATGGCATTCAAGTTTAGGTAATATATATTTGTTTCCTAGTGAACGGATTACAATAAATATTATAGGTAATAATTCTTATATATAAATATATATACTTATAAAAAGATAAATACAATACAACTAATGACAATGTTCTTAAACTTATAACAAAAAAACCATAACATAAAGTCATAATTAGTAGTACAAAACATACATACTAAAGCTAACAAAATAATTAGGATAATTTACATAAGTAAAGCTAACATAATATATATAGAACCTGTTAGCAAAATTGTATTGTTTAAACCCTAATGCATCAAAATAAAAAACAGTCCATGATAAACTTCAACATCAACCAAGAACATCAGTGAGTATCAACGAATGAGTAGTCTCGTTGTACTCGAAAACAACCAATGTTCCAATCTGAAGCCCATTCGACCGAACAAAATTTGTCCAATGTCTAACCCTATACCTCTCATTATTGCCATTCAGTTCAATAGCAATCTCAGTGAAGACATCAACACCGTTTGAATTGATTAAAACTAAATCTGTTTCCACATCCAAGTTATTGTTCCGTGCAAACTCAACCGGCAAACGCTATAAATAAAATTAGAATTATAAAGTTATTTGTTCGAACATCAAACATATGAAATTAAAAGACTTGTATAAAATGAGTTTACTTACCAGCCTATCTCGTACTATCACTTCCAAAATGTTGTCTTCTTGAACATGAGGAACAATAATATCCAAAACTGGCTCATCAACATCTTCCATACCAACATAAAGTGCTACAAATACACATCATATAACTTATAAAGTAACTAATAATATAAAGTGTAAAAAAATATAGAAGATATCAAAAATTGATAAAAATACCTTCAAGTAGATTGTCTTGGTCAGATTGGTCATAACTTTCAATCTCAATAACCATTGGAACATAACCGAGTTCGGGATGAAGATTTGGACTGGTGTAAACCAAATCATCATTAAAATTTACACGTTCGATACCAAGGCTATCAAAAACATACATTCTGAACGTCCACGTACCATGAAGACGTTGAAACACCAAATAATCATTAACGACAAGCTTACAATGCTTGGACATCTCTTCCCACATACCAGTAAAACCAAACCTCGGAGTAGTCAGCTTGACGTATGGAATGTACAGATTCCATTTAAATCCATCAACAGACTCAGCAATGATTTCATCATACTGTCCTGGCTGTAAACTAAAGTAGCTTCTAACCTGATCATCTCTCAATGGCTACAAACAAATCAAAAAAATAAAATTATAAATAGTATAAGAAAAATTAATACTTTTATAAATGACAAAAAGGTTTATTTATTAATTAATAAAAAATTTTAAACCGTTACTTACAAGATATTTAAGAGTAGGGTAACGAACCACAACATCAACAACCATGTCGCCATGAACTGGATGATCCCTAACGTAAACGAATCTCCATTCATATTCATTAATTAGAGAGAAAACCAAGACATCTCCAAACATCAACCGATTATCTTCAACAAATTGAGCCCAACCTTTTTGAAAAACATAACGTCCGTTTGTGAATTCAACTTGAACAAACCAATCTTTGTCTTTGTGATATAATACAACCGGGTGCATATTAGCACCTGGTTCAAAAATTTCTTGACAAAAAACAGCTGGAAGTTTCTGAAATGAATTTTATGTGGTAGGTAAAGTATAATGGAAGAGTTGAAAAATAAATAAAGACTTTATCATACATACCGTCTCTCCGTTGAAATTGTGATAGAAAATGCAAACCGCAGGAATAACATTCTGTTTAGTTAAAATTTAATATGAGTTAATAAAAAATTTTAAAGACACTAACTTATATGTTATTATTTTAATAATTATATATACATATTTTGTCATTGATAATTATATGATTGTGTTAATATAGTAATTAGTCCTATTAAAACATGCTTATACCCAAATCTTAACAAAACAAATCCAATGACACATAACAATAATAAACTAAGAATCAAAAACCAATAAGTTGTTATCAACAAACTGATAACACAATGATCGCTGTTTAAAAATAAAAATATTACAGTTAACACCCTCAAGCATGCATAGAGAGTATAAGCAGTTTATAATTCAGTTGAAGACGAACTAAATAGAAAACCTTGATGTTATAACTAAACCCTAAACAACAACATTAAAGATTATGGCTAAAAACCATCTTCGGTTAATT